>NC_058130.1:727960941-728133146 GCF_016433145.1 Gracilinanus agilis | reverse complement strand
TCGAATGTTGCAGGTGTTCTATGAATCCTTTCAATGTCTATATTGCCCTCTTGTTGTAGGACTTCAGGGCAATTTTGCTGAATTATTTCTGTTAGTATGGAGTCCAGGTTTCTATTAATTTCTGGTTTTTCTGGAAGACCAATTATTCTCAAATTGTCTCTTCTAGACCGGTTTTCTTGGTCTGTCACTCTCTCATTGAGATATTTCATGTTTCCTTCTATTTTTTCAGTCTTTTGACTTTGTTTTATTTGTTCTTGTTGTCTTGAGAGATCATTAGCTTCTACTTGCTCAATTCTAGCCTTTAGGGATTGGTTTTCGGCCATAATCTTCTGGTATTCCTTTTCAATCTGGTCATTTCTGGTGTTCAATTTGCTTATCAGTTCATTTGGTTTCTGAGCCTCACTTTCCAACTGCAAGATTCTACCTTTTAAACAGTTATTTTCTTGCCAGATCTCTTCCATTTCCCTCAAAATCTCAGTTTTGAACTCTTCCATAGCTTGTGAGGAGTTTTCCTTATTTGAGGAGGGTCCGGATGCTTGTTTGTTCTCCTCCTCTGTTTGCTTGGTTGTCTGGATTTTCTCTGTGTAAAAGTTGTCGAGTGTTAAAGACTTCTTTTTCTTGTTGTTAATCTTTCTCTTCTGAACTTCCTGAGACTGGGTAGCCATCGTTAGCCCAGCAGCTTCTCAGGTTTATCCTCGCGCTCAGGGTCTGTCCGCGGTCAAGCCCCCTGGTGGACCCCCTTGCTTGATCGTCTGCCGGAGGTTTCTTTACAAGTCTCAGGGCGCTGCTTCCACAGTCGTATACCCGTCTGCACTGGTTCCCCACTCAGGGTTTCAGAGCTTTAGCTCATGGCTGTGTCTGCCTCCACCCACGCCTGCTCTCTGAGCCCGCGCTCTGCGCCCTGCTCCCGCGCTCAAATTTTGTGTAAGTTCGTTAGCTTTTTGGGGTCCTAAATCTTGCTGCTCTCAGGAACAGGCCCCGGAGCTGCCAATGACTCGATGGGTGCCCCAAACTTGCTCTATTTCTTTTTAGCTGGCTTCGGCACTATAGGTATTGTGTGTGGAGGGGGTGGGGGTGGGGTGGTTGCTCAGCCCGTGATTTAGTGAGAGCTGTTTCACCCCTTTATAGCATGTAAATGCCTCGATTCCACGTACCTTCCATGCGGTGCCCTGTTGTGGGGTTCCTCCGTTCGTCTGGACTTGTTTTTATGTCCCCTTGAGGAGCTTTGTGTGTTTCGGTCAGGAGAGGTTAAGAGCTGCTTCTTACTCTGCCGCCATCTTAACCCGGAACTCCTGTATAGCTTCTCTTGTGCGATTCCTCTCCTATTTAAATGTGATTAGATGTGCCCACTGCTTGCCAGGAAAACCAGGAGCAAGCTCATCTGGGACACCTCATATTTTATTTTTATTTTTAATTTAATTTAAATTTTATTTTGAATATTTTCCCAGAGTTACATATACACCTCATATTTTAGATTCCATATTACCAAAGGTCACTTTCTACTGTTCTAATTCTGGAACATATGTACGGGCTCTCAAACAAGATAACACAAGTACTCAGTAGGACAAGGAAACCTGCAAATGCCCCATTCATCATAATGACAACACACCAAGAGAAAGACTCTGGATTAGATACAATGTGTGCTAAAAGCTATGCTGCTCCTCCTATCCTCAGTCTCTTTTCTCTACATACCCTATTTCATACTACAGAGAAGTTGGCACAACCTAATATATACTACACCCCTCCTTGCTCTCTGATTCTGGCAGACAAAGAAGTCAAATAGCTCAGTTGTTTCTCACAGCCCTAGTTAGCAAGGGAACGTACCATATAGAAGGTACTACCTCTACCTAGTCCTACTTTGTGTTCTGAAGTTCCTTATCCTACAAATATGGAACCATAGCACTTCTAAAACAGATTTAGGTAACCTGGAGCTGGAGTTTTCATTGTTGTTCAGTCTTTTCATTTATTTCTGACTCGTTGTGACCCTATTTGGGCTTTTCTTAGCCAAGATCCTGGAATGGTCTGCCATTTCCTTCTCTACCTCATTTGACAGATAAGGAAACTGAGGCAAATAGGGTTAAGTGACTTGCCCAGGGTCACATAGCTAATAAGTGTCTGATGCCAAATTTGAACTCATGAAGATGAGTCTTTCTAACTTCAGGATGGGCAATCTATGCACTGTGCCACCTAGCTTCCTTAGTAACTGGGTATCTTCTGCTCTGTCTTTGCTTTGGGCTGTTTAAAATAAACTCTGGAAAAACTTAAAGCAGGGATGATGAGGGCAATAGAAAGGTCCAGTGCTATAGAGAGCCAAAAGAACACTAATCTAGGAGGGATGGATGGGTGGCAAGGAAGAGATTGCCCAGCATATTAAAATGACATCACTGGTCAAATGAGTCAGAACCTGGAGGGCTCACTCACTCACTCCACAAACCTACAATAAGGACTTTGTGTAAAGCACTTGGCTTTAAGATACCAGAGATACAAGGAGAGATACAACACATAATGTGTTCCTTGTCAAGGAGTTTACCATTTATTAGAGAAGATGCAGAACGAATAAGAGAGGCAGCATGGTGTAGTGGACAGATCCCTGGACCTTGGAATCAAGAAGACCTACATTCAGATCCTGCTTCAGGTAATTCCTACTTTTGTGACTTTGTATCATTTAACTTTTTTTAAACTCCTTACCTTCTGTCGTAGAACTGACACAAGTATTGACTCCAAAGCAGAAGAGTGGTTAGGGGTCAAGTGACTTGTCCAGGGTCACCCACTTGAAAGTTTCTGAGGACAGATTTGAAACCCCAGTAAAAAAATTCTAAGAGCTATGATATAAATGAGAGTGAGATAAGGGCAAAGGAAAGATGCAAGCAAAGTTTTATAAGAACTGTGGGGAGAAAAAGGTAATTTCAGCTAAGAAAGTAAATTTGGCTATGTGGAGGAGACTGTGTATCTTTGCTTTGCCTAAAGGATGTCAATAGATGGGAGATGGAGGTAGGACAGTCCAAACACAGGGTATAAAAGGATGGAGAATAGCATAGGCTTGAATGTAGTCAGTCAATAAATGTAAATGGTAATAAGCATCTACTATGTGCTATGGGGATACAAATGCCCCCCCCCAAAGAGTTCCTGTTTTCTTTAAATTTTTCTTTATCTTATTCCAGTAACAACTTTTCACATAAGTTTTCCATGGTTACATGATTCGTGTTGTCTTCCTCCCCTCTTACTTCCCCCCTCCTGAAGTTGACAAGCAATCCCACTGGGTTATACATGTATTATCACTCAAAACCCATCTCCACATCATTCATTTTTGTAACAGAGCAATCTTTTAAAACCAAAATCCAAATCATATATCCAAATAAACAAATGACAAATTATATGTTTTCTTCTGCATTTCTAAGGAGTTTCTGTTCTTAAGAAGCTTACTAGGGGAAGACACACACAAAAGGAAGCTGAAAAGGGTAGGAGGAATAGAGGGTACCCCAAGAGGGGACATGGTAGAGAAGTTAGAGAAGTCCCAAAGTAGTACAATGAGATGACAAATGAGATGTTGAGAAATTGAGATTCCTCCTTAAATAGAGGTTTGAAATTTATGGTTCTACCATCTAATCAGAGAGGCAGAGTAGTGATAAAATGTAATGTCAAGGCTCTTGGGATCTTGAAAGATAATATGATTTTTCAAATAATGAACTTCCTGGGACATGATGGACAAGTCATTCACAGAGAAGTCTCAAAGTAGTGCACCCACATGAGAAATTAAAAGTCTGAGGATTCTTTAAGAGAAGCAGGTAGATTACTTGAGGTAAATGGTTCAAAATAAGGTAGGGTAGTGTGATACCACAGGAGATCTTGAATGCCATGATCAATGAATTCAGTGAGCAATGGGGAGCCACTGAAAGTTTGAGTTGAAGGGTGACATATCCTATCAAAATCAGTATGTAAGAAAAAACCCTTGGACAGTTTTGTGGCACATGGATTGGAAAGGGGCTAAATTACAAGCAGGGAGACCAGGAAGGAGGATATTCCAGTATTCTAGGCAAGAAGAGATGAGGCCTTGAAGTAGGGGAGCTACAGTGGAGGGAGGAAGAGACAGACATGAGGATAGTTTCTTTTTTTTTTTTCTTTTTTTTTTTTTTAAACCCTTACCTTCTGTCTTGGAGCCAATACTGTGTATTGGCTCCAAGGCAGAAGAGTGGTAAGGGTAGGCAATGGGGGTCAAGTGACTTGCCCAGGGTCACATAGCTGGGAAGTGTCTGAGGCCAGATAGTTTCTTTTTTAAGGGATCACCTGTTCTAGTTCCTCCAAAAGAACTGGCTAGAAGGTCCAATGATGTTTTCAAGATAAAAGGATCCTAAAATGACAGCATTCAGGAATACCCTCACAAGTGAGTAAATTTTAGCTTCTTTCCTTCATGTCACCAGCAAGCAATATATCATGTATAGTATTCAAAGAAAATACTACAACTTGTTTTGCTCATTAAAAAAAAAGACTCGAAAGATAATAAAGTAGGATATAACTACATACCTTATCTCTCCGTACTCAGATATTCCCTGTAAGAAAAACAAAGAGATAATTAAGCATTTAAAAAATATAAATAGCTCGTATCTAAAGAACTTTTACATTTGCAAAGGCTCAGAAAGGTCAGATGACTTCAACAGAGTCATACTGCTAGGATCAGAGTTACTTGAAACCAGCCTTTCCAACTCCAAAATTAGGGGGTGTTTTTATTTTAACTATATCATCCAAGGCCTTCCCTCCAGGCCTTTAAGGCCTCATAGGATGTACATGTTTGTAATCTCCTCAGAATAGAATATAAATCCACCAAAAGGAGAGATCATTTCACTCCTTGTACTGGTATCTCCAGTGCCTAGCATAGCGAATGACACAGAATAGGGGCCTAATAAATGCTTGTTCATTGATTAGGAGGTGGAAGAGATACTACAAATGCTCAAGGCCAACCCCCTTATTTTCCAAGTAAAAGGAAGAGGAAAGGCTTGTTGGATGTCACATAGGTAATGAAGAACAAAATTGTTAGTAGATTCAGCAAGTAAGAGGTTGATCTTGTTCCTGTAGCATGAAGACAACTGAGAAGTCAGGAGGCACATTTGGCCAGATCTGGCCAGAAAGCCCTAGCTGATCCTAACAGGATGGGAAAGCCCTCTGAACAGACACAAACTGTGTACTTACTCTCCAAGAGTTAGTTTAGTCACATAACACTAAAGTTAGGCATCAGGGGGGGATGACGGGGGATAAAATTTTTTGGCCAGAGGGATTTCTAAAGGACATTTATTAAGGCTTAAAGGGGTCACAACCTGCAACAACAGAAGGAAGATCCAAAGAGGTGAAATTATAGATCTTTAAAAGAAATAAAATATTCGAAAGACATAAAAGCCTCTGTGGGTTTAAACTGCAGAATGTCAGAGATAAAAGGGGCATCAGGGATCATCTAGTCTAGGGTTCTTAATCTTTTGTGGGTCCTAGATTCCTATAGAAGTTTGGTGACATCTAAGGACCTATGTAAAATTAACATAAAATATAATTCATAATTGGCACATGCATATTAAGGTAGGATGCAGAATGATGGTGAGGAATTCTGGAATGGACTGATGGGAACTTCTTTGCATAGCCTCTGACCTGATGGCATGATTACTTGCTTGGAGGTCAGAACACATGACACAGACTGCCCAATCAAAAGCCACAAAAGTGTAACACCATGGGAGATATAAGAGCTAGGGCAAATGGGGAACTCAAGCTTTTTGGTTCCGGTCTCTTCCTGAACTCAATATTGTTCCTTGGTTGGCCTTAATTTATCTGATCTGACCATGTGGTTAGCTGGGCCCCTTTGCCACCACTTGCAAAATGGGTCAGGACTGGTTGGGAATCTAGGACCTGATGAAGCAGCAATATGGCTGGAGACTTTGGGTAGTTAGGCTTGTAACCTTCTTTCTCTTTACTAATAACTATAAATTTAGTATGAGGTCTTCAAAAGATTAATTTTTATTTATTACAGACCCCTCTCTCAGAATATTGCTTTTAAATGCATAAAACAAAATACAAAGGATTACAAATTATACTGAAATATAGTTATAATGAAAGTGAGAATTGAAGAAGTCGCACAACTAAGACAAAGCTAAAACCCTAGTCCCCAGACTTCCAGTCATGGGACTCTTTCCACCATGACATAATATGTTATTTCCTCTCCCAAGAAAGTGCTTTGAGGTCTCATTAGCGATCTCCAATAAATTATTTACACACACAAGATTCCTCACAAATTACCAGTTTAAGGAAAATACTACTAAATCCTAAAGTATTATAAGAAAAAGTCATAGTAAAAGGGTTTGCTTTCCTCCAAAGCCCAAAATAACAGGTCAGGCAGCCAGAAGGTCTGGATTCTAGGCCTATCTGCAGCTCTATCTATTTGGTCTTGGGTTTGTCAGTTCTCTGCTTTTCAGCTCAGCACTCTTTCTAATCAAAAGGCAATATATAAGCCTCATGCTATCTAATTCACAGAGTCTTCATGAAAAAAGTAGTTTGTGATTGTAAAACAAGAAAAAAATGAGAATTATCATTTTGTAATTGACAGAATTTATACATCCACATAATCAATTCTTTAAAGAAGGTAGTTTTGTACTTTTCAGAAAAACAAAACTCCTCTTACAAAATCTTGTATTATTCCACTTAGTAATGTCTAGTCCCCAAACATTTACAATGGTCAAAGTCCAGTATGTCTAACATGCCAGTTCAAGGGAAAAAAACAACAGCAAAACACACCAAAAAAAATTGAACTGAGCCTACAACTGCAATGTGTTGTGTTTTTCCATCTCTGGTTTTGAGTTTAAACTATTTTAGTCACGTGCAGGAGTAAACTTAGAGGTGGAAAAAGGCAACCTCTGGAGTGAACCAATTAACCTCAAATGGAAGAGTTGACAGGTCCATGTATACGCCCAGAAGCCAACTGATGTTGCCTGCTGACCTCAGGGGGTGAGGGAGATGAAAGGGAATGGAAACTAAGAATCCCATGATTAGTCCTCTAGGGATGAGTTAGGGAAGAGGGGGGTGGGGTGGGTTATAAGTCATCTAACCACATGTGACCAGGTTCCCTTTCTTCAGGAACCTTTCAGACCATCCCATTGCCTTGTGATCTCATTCAAAGAGTTGAAAGGTACTGTAGAGATCATAGGGGTTCTGAACTGGAGGTCCATGAACTTGTGTAGCGTAAAAAAAAATTATAACTATTTCAATATAATTGGTTTCTTTTGTAATTCTATGCATTTTATCTTATGCATTTAAAAGCATCATTTTGAAGAGAGATCTCCTTTAGGTTTTACCAGATTATCCAAAGATACAAAAAAAATTAAAAACTCTTATTGTAGCCTGCTCATTTTGCAGGGGGCTTGTCCAGGTTGCAAACCTAGATTTTGAACTCCAGTTAGCTTCTAAATCCAGCATTCTTGCCATTGTACTATATGCTGCCTCTCTGCTCACTCCTCTGAGTACTGGCATTTTGAAGGGCTGGTTGTGCCAGTCAGTATACAGATGGCACTTAGTATATTTTACCTCTGTCTCCCCACCCCCCACCCCCCGCCTTTTTTTTTAGGGTGTTTTTCTCTCTTTGTCTTAAGTTACAAATAAAAAAAGTCTGTTTTATGATCGCCTCCCTTGTTCCTTCAGTATGTGCATCGCTCCCTCCTATAGAGACTTATTGTCTTAACTTGAGGCAGCAGGGTGTAATGGACAGTTGTAGTCTTGGAGTCAGAAGATCTGGCTTCAAATTCTGTCTTTGTCACATATCAAATCACTTAACATGACTAAGCCTCAGTGTCCTCATATGTAAAGTGAGGAAAAAATCTATAGCATATCTGTCACAGGGTTTTTGTGAAATTTAAATGAGATTATATATGTATATGTGTGTATGTATGTATGTATATAATTTTGTTTTAAACCCTTACCTTCTACCTTAGAATTAATTACTATGTATTGGTTCTAAGGCAGAAGAGTGGTAAGGGTTAGGCAATGGGGGATTAAGTGACTTGCCCAGGGTCACACAGCTGGGAAGTGACTGAAGCTAGATTTAAACCCAGGATCACCTGTCTCTAAGTTTGGCTTCTCTATCCACTGAGATACCTAGCTACCCTTTCTTTTTTCCTTTTAAAAAATTAATTTCCATTGATACCTTTATTTTTATAGCACCTACATTTCCCAGCATATCCCTCCTTAATCCCTGTCCTTGAGAGTCATATGTTATAACAAAGAAAAAGAGGGAAAGAAAAATAGTTCTACAAAGCCAGCCAAGATATGGAAAAGTCTAATATTATTTGCAGATATGCAGTGTTCCATGCCCAGAGGCTCTCATGTCTGCAATGAATCAGGACAAAATGCCTTCAAATATCTCTTTTTTAGAGGTCAAGCTTGGTCATTATAATTTCAAAACATATATGTATATTTTCGTTCTTGTTGTCATTGTGTATATTCTTTTCCTGGCTCTGCTTACGTCACTTTGCATTAGCTCATGTCTTGCCAAGCTTCTCTGTGTTAATCATATATGGTAAATACTGTAAAACCTTTGTTTCTCACAATCTTCTCATCTTCTTACCATTCTTGAATCAGTGATGAATCCTAATTTCTCTGATTATCATCGCCATCAAGAGGTTTTAAGAACCTGAGCGGGGGCAATGTGGCAACTGAGGAGGAGGAAGAGAAATTTGGAGATAGTCTAGGTGTGAGTGAAATGAAAAATGGTTATAGATAGTCCTTCTCCAATAAGAGAGCGCTGAGATATTTTTCAGGAGAGCAATGAGGCAGGTGAGGAGAAGGAAAAAGATCTAGAGAGGGTTCAAGCAAAAGTGAAGTATGGCTGAGGCTAACAAAGGGTGTTTTGTTTTGGAAAGCCTTAGCTATAGCAAGAGAAGCCATGGCAGGTAGATTGCCAAATTCCTTCTAGAAGCAATGGTAGTATTTATCTGATTATGGTTCCAGAGAAGCAACATGATTAGAGAACTCAGAACCTCAGTTTCAATACTTGCTAGCTGTGTGAACATGGGCAAATGGTTTAACCTTCTAAGCCTAAGTTTCCTCATCTATAAAATGGGAATAATATTTAAACTATCTACTTCACTAGATTGTTATGGGGGAAATGCTTTGGAAACCTTAAAAAATATGAAAATTTGAGTTATTGCTATTACAAGTTTCCTTCTCTCTCTAGCCTTGAATATTCTAAGGTGCCTGCTAGCTCTGACACAATTCTAATATGCTATGATTTTAAAAGGGAACATTTACAAGGTACTTAAATATATTTCACTGCAATATTCTTTACTTATTTGATGTTATTGATAGTATTATTATTTTTAAAACCATACTTTCCATCACTAAATAATGTTTTCAGGAGAATGGTTGGTAATTTTGGCACCATTATGATTAAAATTCTCTGGAGGCTGTATCTTAATTTTATAAGTATTTATTAAATAGCAAAAATCAATCCAGAGAAAAGAGAGAAAAGCACAAGCTGCTTGGCTGGCTAGTTGGGAGCATGAGAGCCTGGGGCCACCTGACCTTCTAGACACTTCCTATATCAGTAGCTGAACCAAAAGCCAGACTGTTCCTCCTAAGTCTGTGGTTCCAGGGGGAAAAAAATGGCCATCTTCCTGTCCCTCCATTTTACCTTTCCTGAACTTCTCTGATTGGAGGACTCAGACCTCAATTGGGACAAGAGGCAGGTCTTCCAGACACCAGGAGTATACACACCATATTTAGAATGGGTGCATAGCACATGTGTGCTTTTCTCCATATCACTTTGCCTACTTCTTTTAATTACTTCACTACCCAAGAGCCTTTTTGTTTACAAATAAACAAAGAACTTCCCTACCTCAGCCCAGGGGAGAAGCCAGTTCATAGCTTCATTCTAAAATCAAGCTGGACTTTAAAATAAAAATGTTTGTTTTGGGGGTTAAAAAAAGATACACATGAATATTAACTTCCCATAACACAAAAAACCCAATTATAACCACTTGCTGGAGCAATACCGGGAATAAAAATTCTAGACTTGGAGCTACTCACTCCCCTCCCCTCTCTATGAATTTGGACAATCTTACTCCTTATATAAGCAAAGTGACAAGCTGAGAAAAGACTGATGGACCAGTGTGTCTGGTGGCTTATCCTCATTTGGTTCTTTATCTTTACTATCCTTGGCATTGTCTTTATCACTTGGCATACTGCAGTAGCCTGCTGGTTGGTTCTTCCTGTCTCAAGCTTCTTCCCTCTCCAGGCCAACCTCCATTCAGCTATCGAATTGATCTTCTTAAGAAGCAGGTCTGACCATGCCATATCCCTTTGTAAGTTCTCCTTTAAATTTTTTTTTTATTTTAAACCCTTAACTTCTGTGTATTGACCCATAGGTGAAAGATTGGTAAGGGTAGGCAATGGGGGTCAAGTGACTTGCCCAGGGTCACACAGCTGGGAAGTGTCTGAGGCCGGATTTGAACCTAGGACCTCCTATCTCTAGGCCTGGCTCTCAATCCACTGAGCTACCCAGCTGCCCCCTCCTTTAAATTTTTTTAAAAACCTTTACCACATTTCATCTTAGAATTAACACTAAGTATTGATAAGAAGACAGAAAAGTGGCAAGGGCTAGGTAAAATGAGGCTCAATGACTTGCCCAGGGTCATATATCTAGGAAATAACTGAGACCAGATTTGAACCCAGCTCCTTCTGACTCCAGGCCTAGTATTCTATCCACTGTGTTACCTAGCTGCCCCTATGATCCTCTATTTTAAATTTCTTTAAACCTTGACCATCTCCTACCTTTCCAATCTTTCTACACCTTATTCTCTCCAAAATACTCTGTAATCAAACAAGGCATTCATCTCCTAACTCTACCATTTTCAATGGTTCTCCCCCATGTCTAGAATTATCCTCTCCCTTCTCATTTCCATGTTCTAGATTCCTTCAAGTCCCAGCTGAAATTCCATCTTCTGCAAGCAATCCTTCACAATCCTTTTTACTGCTAGTAACTCCCTGTTGATTTTCTCCAATGTACTCTGCATATGCCTGTTTGTATGCACAGTTGTGTCCCCATTAGACTGTGACCTTCTTGAGAGCAAGGACATTTTTTATGTGGCCCTTCTATGACCTATAGTATCTGGCACAGAGAAGGAACTTAATAAATGTTTGTTGATTGACTTTACTATGGGTTGTAAAGTATCATCACAGTAAAGATGACATTTGAGCTAGGCTTTGAGAAAAAGAGGCTTTTAGGCAAGAGGAAAGGATTCTAGATGAAGGTGACAGCTTGAGCAAAGTCACAAAAAGCAGAATGTACTTGGGATATATGGGAATCAATAGGGAAACTAATCTGGCTAGAGCAGCAGGGTTAAGCCTGAAGATATGCAGTGAGGAAGGCCAAGTTGGGAGGGTCTTGAATACCAAGCCTAAGTTTGGACTTTTTCTTCTAGGCAGGCATTTGGGCTGAGGCTGGCTTAATTTGTCCTAGTCATTAGGAAAATAAATCTGGTAGTCCATGAAAAAGAGAATAAAGAAGGGCTCATGATGAAACACATCTCTCTTCTTTCAATATAGGTGATAGAATTGGTACAAAATGTTGTTTGCAGTGTTGGTTCATTTTACTTAACTCTTTGTATAAGGTTGTAGTGGATAACATGCTGGGCTTGGAAAACTGGGTTCTCAGACTGGTCCTTATGTGTCTATGGGCAGGTCATTTAACCACTGTGTGCTTTCAGCAACTCTCTAGGAATTATCTATTAAATAATAAATTAGATGTGATCTGAACATTTTAATCTTTCTTCTTATAAAAAGATGGTTTTATAGTGGAAGTAGTTGAAAATGACTATACTATTTATTAAGACAGCAATAAAACATTTTTTTAAAAAAATGGTGAGATGCAGGGTTGGAAGAGGGAATCAGCAGCAAGAGACATGGGCCAGGAATTCCTTTAGGAATTTATAACTTGGTTTCTATAGTCTCTTCCCTCTTTAACTTTGTTCCATTCAACAACATTTTTGAAGCACTCAAATGCCTGGATTTCTCAGTTCTTCAAACTATATGACTTCCATGACCTATTCTTTCATCCCATCTAAGCTACAGCCAGGGGCATTTGTAGTCTTGATTTTGCCAAAACCTTCAAGTGTTCTAACTTCCACATTCAAGAACTCCAGCTTTCTTTTATCTTATCATCATTTTATCTTTTGGTTGCTCTCTCTCTCTGTCTCTGTCTCTCTCATATTTTCTCCTCTAAATCTACTTTTTTTTTTAACCCTTACCTTCTGCCTTAGAATGGATACTAGGCAACTGGAATTAAGTGACTTGCCCAGGGTCACAGAGCTAGGAAGTGTCTAAGGCCATTTGAGTGCAGGCCTGACAATGAGCCACCTAGCTGGCCCTTAAATCTGCTCTTTATCCTCACCCTCACTGTTGAGTCCTTCTATCCCTCAGTACTATCCCAGGATGTCCCTTTGCTCTGACTATTCTCTCCTTCCTTCCTAATCTCGACTATATTAACAAGTTCAATTCTATACTATTCCCTATCCTAGAATCCTTTGATCCCTTGGTCTATCACTGAACATGCTTTGCTATATCCCAACCCTAGATTACTCAAACCATCTGCCTCCTTCACTCCTACTCCTATGTCACTGAACAAAATAGAAGAAATCACAAAACTGTACTGATTGGGTCCTCTTCAAGTTTACTGAAGCTAATCTCTGGGTGGGCACTCATTGTAACAAGACAGTCCTATGATAGAGCCCTTTTAATTGACTCCATATCCCTCTCACCACAACAGCTGTTCCAAAACTTTTCTTCTTTCCTCAGTCTTCCCACACCACTCCCCTATCCTTTCTGCTGAAGACTTCAAATTGTATACTTCCTGGATAAAATTAACACCATTTGCTGAAAACGTCTCCCTTCCTTCCTCAACTTATATCCCTATGACATCTTCTTCCCATCTACTCCTTCAAGGAAGTCTCTGATAATACGGTGTTCCTTCCATTTGCCAAGGCCAATCCATCTACATGTACCCATGATCCCATCTCCTCTTATCTTTTCCAGCAGATTGGCTGTAATATCACTCTCTATTCTTCAATCTTCGTATAACTGTTGGTGCCTTTCTTGCTCCTACAAAGATACTCAAGAGTCCTCCATTCTTACAAAAACTCTCATTAGATCTTTCCTATATCTCTCCTCCCTGCTCATCTAAACTCCTTAAAAGCAAAAAATAATAAAAACAAAAATAAAAATCTGTCCATGTGCTCTTCTCTTATTCTCTTCTAAATGCTCTGTAGTCTGGCATCTGACCTCATCATTCGACTAAACTGTTTTCTACCAAGTCACCAATCAGTGAGGGACCAAAACACATCTTCAGGGGACACCCATAGTTAGTAGAATGAAGATCCATCAAAGAAGCCTGAGAAAGAATGACCAGACCTGGGCATGAGGAGAATCAGAAGTGAACCAGTGTCACAAAAACCTAGAGAAAAGAAAGTGATCCATAGTGTCAAAGGCTACTGAGAGATCAAGAAGTCTGAGGACTAAGAAAAGGCCATTGGATTTGACAAATAAGAAACATATGCCTTTAGAACAAAAAGAGGCCTTGGAGATCAGATCATCTCGACTCAGTCACCCTAGGATCCTGTGATCCTGGGCAAATCATTTAACTACTTTAAGCACATCTGTGAAAAAAGGGAGTTGGATTCAATGGCTCAAAGGTCCCTTCCTGCTCTACATCTATGATCCTGTGGTCTAATCCAATTCTCTAAATTTACTTATGAGAAAAATGGAGTTGACAGGGAGAGTACTATGCCAGCCAAGAATATCAATCTAGTGATAGGCAAATCAAGATGTGAGTTCAGGTCTCCTGACTTTCCTTGTCTGAAGCTCTCCCCACTGTATTGTGTACACCAAACCCTAGGCACATGTCTGTATAGCACACAGACTAGCCAACGTATATGTCCCATCTTTACAACAACAATCCTTTGAGCTCCAAGATTAAGGTACAGCTCTTAGGAAATTTTCCTGACCGACCCACTTAATGATTTATCCTTCTTCTGAACTAACTTTTATAGAGTTTTGCAACTTTACTGGTCCCACATCATATATCATAATCTTAGAACAGGGAGAGAAGTTAGGGACAGAGGTATCTAGTCTAATTGTTATCTGAAAGGAATCCCAGTTTCAACATCCTGATAAATGACCATATATCTATTGCCCTGAACTCTTAAAATGCCAGCATTGTCCATCATCATTTTACATTTAGCCTGGTCTAATGCAAAAATTGCTAAATTTGGAAAAAGAAGACCCAAGTTTGAATCAAACTTTGATATAACTACCTGTGAGGCTCTGGGTAAGTAATGCTACTCTTTCTTGGTTCTCCTCCTCCTACCTACCTACGTCTTCCTTCTCAGTTTCTTTTGCAGGATCTGATCTTTTTTCAGATTTTCTCAGTAACCTCACTAGCTCCCAAGGGTTCAATTACCATTACTAATTGTTAAAATTTATAGAGGACTTAAGTTTTCCAAAGCATTTAATAAATACCATTTTATTCTCACAGCAATCCTGTGAGGGTTAGGGGTGGGGAGAAGAAGACACTTATTATCCCCATTTTACAGATGAAGAAACTTGAGGCTGGTGAGGGGTTAAGTGTCACACAACTACTAAGTGTCCGAGGTAGGATTTGATCCTTTACTGCTACATACCCAGCTGCCTCATCTATTCTAGGAGATTATGCCCTTATTTTTTTATGCCTAGCCCTAGTTTCTCTCCTAAGTTTCAGAATGGCTAATTGCCACTAGTGATCTAATTGCCATTAGTGATAATTAGACATCTCCAGCTGGATCCCATAGACATCTAGTACTCAACCTATTAAAAGTAGAACAAATTAAGCATTCTTCCCCCAACTCCTTCCCCTCATCTTAGTTTCCATTATTCTGTCCAAGGTAATGGCATTCTTCAAATCACATAGGTGATCTGTGACTTTATTTTTTCTTCTACCCCAATTCCCAATGAGTCCAAAGTCTGATCAATCCTACTTCCCTATCCTCTCTCACATCTGCCCCATCCCTTCTTCTCCATGCTCTCATAGCCACCACCTTAATTTGGGTTCTTAACATCTCCCTTCTTTACCTGGACAACTGACATGGTCTTTGAATTGGTTCCTGCCTCTAGCCTTTTCCTTTTCTTAATCCATCTTAATCCATAAATAATCCATTTATTTGACTTTCAAAGTGATATTCCTAAAATACTGATCTGACCCTCTTATTCTCCTGCTCCCTCTGGTCTTTAGGAAAAAGCACAAAATCCTTTTTGGCATTTCCAGCACTTTCTTCTCTGCTTCACAGTGCCCCACAACTGCTGCAGAAATTCAGCGCCCCCAGTGGTTATTCCAAAAGTTATTTTGTATCGATTTTGGCTTTAATTTTCTAGGTGTGTGTTCCTACCCAAAAGAACATAGGTTCCTTAAGTGCAAAGACTTTATGTGTTTGCTTCTATGTCCTCACTGCCTAGAGTAGTGTCTGCCACAGGGCAAGTAGCTAATAAGAGCTTTCTGAATTAAAGTTCTTAACCTCTCTGGGACTCAGTTTTCTCATCTGTAAAATGAGGATGATAAACTTTTCACTTCTGTTGTGAGCAAAGCACATTGTACCCCTTCAAAACAGCTACAGGAGGGGGCAGCTGGGTAGCTCAGTGGAGTGAGAGTCAGGCCTAGAGACAGGAGGTCCTAGGTTCAAAGCCGGCCTCAGCCACTTCCCAGCTGTGTGACCCTGGGCAAGTCACTTGACCCCCATTGCCCACCCTTACCAATCTTCCACCTATGAGACAATACACCGAAGTACAAGGGTTTAAAAAAAATAAAAAAAGAGCTACGGAAAATATGATCTCGAGTTATATCCTGCCCCCCAGAAGAAAATCTAAACAAAACAGCTTGCCTCAGACTAGTAATTGACCCTACAGATAGTAGAAATTCCATAAATGTTTCCTGCTAATGATGACAGGACCTTAGAATATCAGAGAACATCTTTTGTATTCACACAGTACAACTCAACTAAAGAGTAAAAAACAAATTTGCTTTTCCACTTCTATTTAGGTTTAGCAGTATCTGTAATGTTAAGTAGTTTATGACTGAGCTAAAGCAACTTGTTTATTACAGATAATGGGAAAGTTTACCTCAACTTCCTTAGCTTTCCAAATAAAAGGTTGAGGTAGAGGGAAACAACAGTTTCTTTAGGATTTTAAATGGCCTCCTAAAGACAATAACCTCAGAGATCACATGAGCAGCTCTGAGAAGTGGTTAGGTAAGGCAGGGCCAGAAGCAGACTCTTAAGGTTCCTTCCAATGAGTGGATTTTGTGACTGGGAGCTAAGTAGGGTGAAGTCTTCGAATCTCAGAACTGAAAGAGGGTCTTAAGACAAAATGTCATGTCCTGCTTGTAAAAGACATTAGATTCCAGGCTTATGGACTCCTAGGGCTCTTAAATATTGTCCACCTAGAGAAATCCAAATCTAGAAAAGAGGATCTAATTCCAAGATCATATAGCTAGAAAGTGAGTCAGTACTATATCCCAAGTCTCCTGCCTTATATAGCCCAGCACACTAACTGAGTTGTGTCCTCAAAGAAGATGAATTCCATTGCCTGATAAATGCCTGAATACTTCAGGGAACTGTAACTTGGAGGTCACCTTCCACTAGTGCGGGAGGATATCTCTGATTTAAGAGAAGTTTTTTGAGAGCTGTAGAGGCTACAGGCTCTGATGATGAACTGGTCCTTAGAGGACATGGACAATCTGTCACTAAATTTTAATCCAGGCTTGTTTCTAGAGTGTAGAAGTCTTCAACAAACAGATTGATGGAATCCATATGAGTTTGGAGAATTCTTATCTTAGCTCCCATTCTCACTGATGAACAGCCATGGGACCCCATAGATTGATTCCAACTCCCACTGAAGGTCTCAGGGTAGAGGGTTAAGTAGCTTTTAGAATGGGATATTTATTAAGGGGTTACAATAAAAGCAGTTGTTACAAAACACTTCCCCCAAAATCTGCAATTATTTTTATAACCGCTCACAGGGAGGTAAACTTGCATCTAGTGGGGTGTTGATTTGCCTGAGAAACAGGGAAAAGGCCTTCAGAACTACACATGACAAGGTGGGGATCCACAGGCTGATCTGGGGCATAATGGAAGCCAGGAGTTCAAATCTTATCTTTGCTACTTAGTAGCCGTGTAGTCTTGGGAAAATCACTTTGAGAAGTATCGATAAAATTTGGGTGTTAGAATAGATAATGTCTAATATTTTATTTGGCTGTATGATCCTAGAATAATATCCCATAAAATGGTCCTGAATATCATTCCTAAAGAAGAGGCCAGACATAGTTTAAAGACAGGTAGCCTCATAGGATTGGGGCCTTCCAAGGGGGAGAGTTTGGAAATGGACAACACTCATAGGATCATAGGCTTCCGAGATGTAATGGAACTCTGAGGTCATCTAACCCACATTCTCATTTTATAGATGAAAACAACTGAGAATCAAATGGAGACAGTGACTTACCCAAGGTCACATGGGTAGTAAACAGAAGGCTAGAATTCAAACCCAAGACTTTTGACTGGAGATACTACCTCCTTCATATGATTTTTAGGGCCACTGTAGATAAGTTCTGGTTTCAGTGGCTAAAAAAAAATATGCCTCAGTCATTTAGAGTCTGAACTCAGTTTTATGCACCTTTGGTTTGAATGGTATTTAATAAAGCCAGATTTCCTGAGATGAATTAAGAGTATGATCATGAAGTCAGTTCAGCTGGCTGCTAACATGGCTGCTTCTATCCTGTTCAAATGACTCTCTAGTTCCTAGAGGGTGAGCATAGGGCCTCTTTTCCTTTAGAAACATTTGGGTATTTTTGCAGGGGATTTTCCATCCATACAATAACCTTTGTTGTTGTTGTTGCCATTAAGTTTAGCAAAGAGAGCTGCAAAGCCAAAAAGCACAGGGGGGCTTTTTCTCAGCTCTGTACTAGGAAGAGGCTCAGCCAAGCAGCTGGGCAACTAGTTTGCAGGGATGGAGTTGGGGAAACCCTCCTACACACGCTGCCTCCTCACCCTGCCCACACAGCCACCCTCAGATCCCTTGCACATACAGGCAAGAAACTTCAGTCAGGGGAGGCAGGAAGGGAAGCTAATGAGAGGTCAGGGCATAACTCCCCACAGAGTGAAAGGGTAAAGCTGAATCATAAACATGCCCAACTCAGGGTGATGCTTTCTGAGGTGTGAGTTAAAACAGCCAGGGACAAACAAGCAAGCTGGCATTTGTGAGGGCCCGGGTTGAGAGGTCCATCAGATGGTTTTACAACAGGTGAAGCCCCTCAAGGATAAAGGAGAAGGGAGGAAGAGGACTTTTCTTAAACCCTTAGAATATTCCTCCTCTTTGGTTCCTTTCTCTCCTTGTTGAGTGGTCATCCCTCCTTCCTCCTGTTCCCCTTCTAGTGGGTACCACCCCTTTACTCCATGCCTCTCAGTTCCCTGTTTTATGTTGTCTTCTTCCATTAGAACCTAAACTCCCTGGAAGTGGAGACTTTAGCTTGGCTTGTATTTATATTCCCGAATCTTAACACAGTATCTAAGACATAGTTATTCAGTCATGTCAGACTCTTTGTGACCCATTGGATCATACTGTCCATAGGGTTTTCTTGGCAAAGATACTGGAGTAGTTTACCATTTTCTTCTCCAGTGGACTGAGGAAAATGGAAGTTAAATTACTTCCTGAGAGTCACAAAGCTAGCTAAGTACCTGATTCAGGATCTGAACCCAGGTCTTCCTGACTCCAGGCCTGGCCCTCTATGCCACCTAGTACCACCTAGCTGCCTCCTATATTTAGCCCATAGCAAATACTAAATAAATACTTGTTGCCTGCAAGGTAGCACAGGAATGGTGATGTGGTGGTGCCTGAGGGCAGGGACACTGCATTTCTGAAAGACAGCAAAGTGAAGGATGGGGGAAGTAGTCACTTTGGGGAGCAAACATTCTTCCCTAATGTGATCATTACCCCAAGAGGGTTACCTCTTTGCTTGCTAAGTATGTGGTGGCTATTCTTCAGCCAGGATGGGTTAAATTAGATGGTTGCTAAAGTTCTTTCTAACTCAGATTCTATGAAGTAAGATGATTTTAAGAGAGGCAGAAAAGAGGAAGCAGCCAAGTTTCTGAGAGAACTAATTACAGTTAGTAAATAGTAGAAATGGCACTTGAACCCAGGTTTTTTGATTCTAGGTTTAATTGTTCTTTCCCCTATATCATGCCATAGTCATCACTTCAAGGAATATCTCTCTCTCCCTCTTTCTCTCTCTTCTTATTTAAAAAAAGAAAACTCTTACCATCTGTCTTAGAATCCATACTAAGTATCAGTTCCGAGGCATAAGAACAGTAAGGGTGAGGCAGTGGGGGTTGTGACCTGCTCAGGGTCACACAGCTAGGAAGTATCGGAGGCCAAATTTGAACTCAGGACCCTCAGACTCCAAGCCTGGCTCTCTATCCACTGTGCTACACAGCTGCCCCTCAAGTCATTTCTAATGCCATTTTTAGATGTCAATCAACAACCATTTATTAGGTGCTTACTATATACCAGGCGCTATTGGGCACCAGGAATAGAAACAAAGGGCAAAAACCTGATCTTGACCTTAAGGTCTCATTCTAATGAGGGTAGACAACATGCAAATGATCATATCTATGTCAGATCTATTCAATGTAGACAAAAGGTGATCTTAGAGGAAAGATTGAGAAAGGCCTCCTACAAGGGGCAACTAGACAGTACAATGGATAGAAACCAAGGCTGGGATCAGGAGGACCTGGGTTCAAAACTGAACTCAGATACTTCCTAGTGACATAGTGACTCAAACAGTAACCTATGAGACCCTGGGTTAGTCATTTAACTCTGATTGCCTAGCCCTTGCCCCTCTGTCTTAGTAAGGGTTTAAAAAAAGAAAGGTCTCCAATAGAAACAGGTATTTGAGCTGATTTTGAAAAAAGTCACAATAGTCAGAAAGAACAATTCTAGGCATTGGGGGCTAGTAGCCAATGCAAAGACCCAGAGTCAGGAGAGGAATGTCGTACGTAAGGAAAATTACATATTTACTTCCTATCTGACTACATCTTAAGGAAGAAAGAGAATTAAAAGTAAACTGTAGGGGGGCAGCTGGGTAGCTCAGTGGATTGAGAGTCAGGCCTAGAGACAGGAGGTCCTAGGTTCAAATCCGGCCTCAGACACTTCCCAGCTGTGTGACCCTGGGCAAGTCACTTGACCCCCATTGCCTACCCTTACCAATCTTCCACCTATAAGTCAATACACAGAAGTTAAGGGTTTAAAATAAAAAAAAGTAAACTGTAGGATCCCTGTGATATGGGGTACAGGCTTCCCCTAAGACACCCCCAAACCCCAGATTGTGTGCCAAGTCAGAGAGAACATAAAAGACTCTTTTTTTTCCTTGCATTTCTGTAGTTCTAAGGGAAGGTGATTTTGAGCTAAGGGCATGACCCATCTCAGGTTCCAGAGACCCAGTAACATGCCATCATTGTCCTATCCCTAGTCACGTAGGGCCTGTTGTTGAAAGGGCATATTAAAGCCCAGCATTCCATCCTCTCTGCCTCCCTCAGCTATTCAAGCTGACTTAACCATCTGACTTAATTAATTATTTAATTAATTATCTGAATTAATAAATCTCTTTTATTTTTAAGCTAGCTATTGGAGTCTGTCATTCTTGATAAGGGCAACTGGTCCAGATCCAGGATTTTACCTTAAAGCTCTCCCATAACACTTGGGACTTGGCAAAAGTGAAAGATGAGAGAGATCCGTCAATCAAATCTGACTTTAGCCAGGGTTCAGTCAGTAGATGATACTTAATGGTTTTAGAATGTCAGAGAGAAGAGATCTGAAGACCCAGAATGTTAGAGTTGAGAGAACACGTACCAGCAGAGCTGGAAGAGACAGAATACAGAATGCCAGGGCTAGGAGAATTTTAGAACAAAGAAAACTGGAAGGGACCTTTGAAGTATTCTCATCCAGTCCCTTCATTTTACAAATGAAGAAACTAAGGCCCAGGGAATCATTAGTCAAAGGTCATACATGTTATTAACAGAAGAAAATGATCTCTCTGGCCATCTCTTCTATAGCCTCAGCAGTCTCCTTGCCTTCCTCCACCACCTGTCCAGCTCTAAAATCATGAACAAGGCATTTCTGCCATTATTCCTGGATGGAGCGTGCCAATTTGCTTTCAACTCGCCTAAGGCTCCATCTTTGTAACTTTCCCTCCCTTCCAACTCTCCTGTCTTAGGATCAATTCTGAAATGGAAGAATGGCAAAGGCTAGGCAATTGAGGTTGTGTGCCCAGGGACACACAGCTAGAAAGAGCCCAAGGTCACATTTGAACCCAAGTCTTTCCAACACTGTGTTACCTAGCTGCCCACCCTCGCCAGTCTTGTAATTTTCTTGATCAAAATCTACTCTTTGGCCACCACTTCTTTGTGTGTGTTGTCTCCCTCATTAGAACATAAGCTCCTTGAGGTCAGGGACCATATACTTTTGCATTTTTATCACCTGTGCTAAATATGGTACTTGGCACATATTAACTGTTTATTCATTTATGTATGTGCCCATTCATTCACACATTCATATTTGTGACAACTGCATCTAAATTAGCCCCACAAGACAAATGTCTATCCCATTTGTCAAGATTCCTAGGAAAGGAGCTCTCGCAAACTCAAAAGCCTCACAGACTCAGAAATCCAGACAACATGTTTCTTCAAATACGACCATTTGGTTTGGCTGGCTGTTAGCATAAAATTCCCAGGCTAGCAGATTGGAAGAGGTATTCGAGGTCTGGCTCTGAGCTCACACACCAGGCCCCAGCCTGTGGGTCTATAAAAGCGAAAGAACAATGCACACTTCCCTCCTGGAGACATAGACTAGGGGCCTGAAAGGCTACGGATTACATTGTAAACTTGGCCTGCAATAATGTGACCTATGTGCTGGGTCTGCACTATGAATGACCTGCATGGGGCCGAAGGCTCCCGCAGTCCAGCCACAAAGCCAATGGGGTTAACGTGGGAGCTCCCCAATTAAGGGTATAAATACTGGCAATAAAAGAGGCAGCTTTTTCCACTGAGCACATTTTAAAAGGGGAACATTTTCACTGCATGAAGGACTTGTTTTGAAACTGGCTCCCGTCAGTCTGCAGGATGTAACATATACAAAGAAGACAGACTTCTTTGAGGCAAAAACTCCCTATCTTGCTGCCATCATGCCTTACTAAAGGTAAACCTTAACCAAAGGTATGTGTCTAGCAATTGCAATGCCAGCATAGATTCTAGGGGAACTAAGCCATGCCTTGATGGAGCAGCCTACCTGGCACAGTGACAAGAGTACTGGCTATGGAGTTAGAGGGTTGATCTGGGATTATGCTGTCTACCCGTGTAAGCCTGCGCAACTGCCTCGGCAACTCATATAACCACTATGGATTTTTGTTTCCTCATGTACAAAATGACGGGTTGGTTTGAAACTGGAGAAGATGAAAAGAGGAAAACAAGTGTTGAAATGGCTATGAGAAAACAGCTAGCTCACCAGTGTTGGTTGGTAGAACTGGGAAGTATTCCATCTGTTTTGGAAAACAATTGGGAATCATGTGAGAAAAATGACTTAACAATCCATACCCTCTGACCCAGTGAGCCAACTAGTTGGCCTGTATGCCAAGGAGGTCAGACACTAAGAAAGATACTCAAATAGTCAGAGAACTACTTTTTAGGGTAGCAAAAAACTGGAGACACATTTGACAAAATCAGCGGCTCGCTGATTGGCTCAAAGTGATTCAACAGTGTGACATGGTGGCCAAAGAGGCCAAGGTGGTTTTGGGTGGCCTTGGGAGAGACAACGCTTCCAGGAACGAGGAGGTCGTAGACCCAGTGTACTCTGCCCTGGGAAGGTCACATTTGAAGTATTTGGGTTCTGGGTACAACAGTTTAAAGAAGGACAGTGATAAGCAAGAGAGCATTCAGAGGAGGTTGGCTAGGGTGGCAAAGGGCCTTGAGTCTATGCTATGTGAAAAGCAGTTGGAGCAACTAGGGATGCATAACCTGGGGAAGAGATGACTGCTTTCAAATATATGAAAAGGCTGTTATGTGGAAGACAGCTTAGATTTGTCTTGTTTGTTCCCAGACAGAAGTTGGTGGAAGTTACAAAGAGGCAAATTTAGTTTTGATATAAGGAAACACTTTTAGATGTAAGCAAAAATAATCAACAATCAGCACTACTGAAAAGAAAAACAAAGTATAATAATAGTAGCTAGCATTTATTTAGCAGTTTAAAGTTTACAAAGCACTGTAATTTTGTTTTCTCATTTAATCTTTGCAACAAGTCTGGGAGGTAGGCATTATTATTATTTCTATTTACAGATGAGTAAACTGAGGCAGGCAGTGGTTAAGTGAGTCACCCTGGGTCACACATAGTTAAGTGTCTCATGCTGGATTTGAACTCATCTTCCTGATTGCAAGTCTAGTGTCTGGAAGTCTTCATGTAGAGGCTGGATAACCACTTATCAATTGTGTTGTAATGGATTCTTTTTCAAGTATGGTTAGATGGCTAGTGAAGTCTCAACTAAAAAATTCTGTGATTCAGTCACATTGTATCATGATAAACTATGAACATGAGAAATGCTGAGTAACACAGGAAGATGAGAACAAAACATTTTTAATATAAATGAAAACAATACTAAAAGACAACTGACTCAGATTAAATGCAATGAACCACCACTGGATGTCAGATAAAGAAATTCATTTCCCTCTTCTTCGCGAGGGGCATGAGGGACTACAGTGGTATATATTGAAGATGTGCTCTTCAAAAAAAAAAATTAATGAAAAGGTTAAACTAGATAATCTCTAAAATCAGTTCTGGGCAGTGAGGTGGCACAGAGGATAGAATGCTGGGCCTGGCGACAGGAAGACTCTTTTTTCCTGATTTCAAATCTGGCCTCAGATACCAACTAGTCGTGTGACCCTAGTCAAGTCACTTCACCCTGTTTGCCTCAATTTCTCATCTATAAAATGAGCTGGAGAAAGAAATGGCAAACCACTGTAGTATCTTTGCCAAGAAAACATCAAATGGGGTTATGAAAAGTTGGCCACAACTGAAAGGACTGAACAATAAGATCAGTTCTAGCCATAAAGCCTAGAATCCTGGCCAGTTTCCTCTCATATGAGTCTTTCAAAGGAAGCTGGTTCTCCTGATCCATCAGAAAGGTTTGGTTATCAGGTATACAGAATATCAGATTTATAAAGGCTCTCAAGTATCATTTAGATCAAAAGCTTCATGTTTTCAAATGAAGAAAGTGAGGTCTAAGTATGGAAGTGACTTGTACAAAGTCACAAAGTTGATTAGTGGCAAAGCTGAGTCTCGCAAATAAAAGTAGGACTCTTTTCACTTAACTGTGCAGAGTTGGTGAGACATTGAACCCATATTTGAATTTTGCTTTGGACAGTTACTGAGTGATTATGAATTAATCACAATGTTTGAACCTCAGTTTGCCCACCTAGAAAATGGTGATATTAATGTTTATAATTACCTATTTCAAAGGATGACTGTGAGGATCAAATCAGATAATGTTTAATGTACATAAAGAACTTCCCAAACTTTAAACTGAAACCCTTGAGGTGCTTTAATAAAGATCAGAGAATATTTGTAAAGGCACAGAAAAGATCCAAAGGTCTTTAACAGATCTCTCATCTGAATTGTAGTCTATAATGGCAATGGAAAGAGTGTTGGACTTAGAATCAGGTCAAGTCCTGACTCCAACGTTTAATAGTTGTGTGACCACAGGCATGTGGTTTCATGAATTTCTCTGCACCTTAGTTTACTTATCTGTAAAATATGGGGGAAATAATAACTACTTCCATGTCCATTATGCCCCAAGGTTTACAAAGTACTTTCCTTACAATAATAATATGAGATACAGTCTGAGTATTATTATTTTATGTTATTTTGTAGAGGAGGAAACTGAGGCTCAGGGAGATGTTATGTGGCAGGTCCCCAGTCACACCACCAATAAGCACTGGAACCAAGATTTGAACATAGGCACACAGACTCCAAGTTCAATATTTGCATTATTTCACAGAATTGTAAACTACAAAGTGCTGTCAAAACCTGAGTTGTTTTTATTTTTCCTTTCCCTTCTAGGTCCATAAGGAATTACAGGTCCTTAATAACCCCACTATAGACTGCCAGTATTGAATTTGGGAAATTGGCAGATCTCAACAGGCTAAGCTGGTGATGGAAAGCCATGGTATTATAAAGCTGAAAGGGGCCTTCAAGTCTATTCTCTTCACTTTGCCCTTGAGGAAATTGAGGCCCAGAGTATAAAAACTCTTCTGCCAATATCCCATATTGAATAAATGGCAGAACTAGGACAGAAACAATGCCCTATCTGCTTTTCCTTCCATGACATAATTCCTCTGTCTCAAATCTTTTCACCCAGGAAAAAGGCAGTCTCAGGAATTTTAGGATTTCTGAATGTGAGGTTCAGACAACTTGCAGCTTAGCAAAAATTGAGGAAAATTGGAATCAAGGAGAACTATTAAAGAAATGGACAAACAGCAATCAAGGACCTCCCCTTCACTTTAGCAGAAGGGTGTTACTCTTAATTCTATCAAGTTTTCTTTTTGGATCAGATCTTATTCTTATTAGTAATTCCCAGCAAGGAAACTGCTACTAATGTGGCTATTCAACTCTTCAGCAATTTGTAGTCTTAAAGAATTACTTAGGGGCAATAAGATATGTATATGACTTACCCATGGTCACATGGAAAGAATGAATTTATCTGGACTTCTGGTTAAGATGAGGCTGTAAAAGGCCACAAATGTTCCAGCAAAGATGTAAAAGGGCACCAGATGGAACAATGATAAAGAAGACCAAATGAGGAATAGCTAAGCAAATTGTGGTATATGATGGTGATAGAATATTATTGTGCATGCATTATTGTAGAAATGATGAGCAGGATGATTTCAGAAAAGGCTAGAGAGACCTACATGTACTGATGCAAAATGAAGTGAGCAGAACTAGGAGAACATTGTACATAGTAACAGCAATACTGTATAATGATCAAATGTGAAAGACTTGACTATTTGCTATAACAAAATGATCCAGGACAAATTTAAAGAACTTATGACAAAGAATGCCATCACCGCAGAGAAAGAACTAATGGAGTAGAAATGCAGATTAAAGCATACCTTTTTTTTTTTTTTTTTTTTTTTTTTTAAAAACTCTTACCTTCTGCTTTGGAATCAATATTGATTCCAAAGCAGAAGAGTGGTACGGGCTAGGCAATGGGCGTTAATTGACTTGCCCAGGGTCACACAGCTAAGAAGTGTCTGAGGCCAGATTTAAACCCAAGACTTCCTGTCTCTAGGCCTGGCTCTCAATCCACTGAGCTACCCAGCTGCCCCCCACCCCCAAGCCTTCAACTTCAGAGACTTGTGATCCTGATCTTTATGCCTTTTTCTGATTTGTGGTTTATCCATCGATTAGGTTTGGCTTTCATATCACCTTCATTTCAAATGTGTTCCTTTGCCCTGTGTTACCCAAAGAGCCATCCCTGATACAAAAAGAAAAGGAAAAAACCCACATGGTTCAGCAAAAACGAAAACATCAACTTGGATCCTGATTCTGTTATCCATTGTATTAGGAATCCTTTCCCACCTATGTCATCCAGAAATTCAATGAGCATACCATTTATATCTTGATATAGGTCATGGAAAAGAATGTTAAAAACCAGAGGGCAGAGCAGACACCTAAGTCCGCTAATAGAGAGCACAGAGGATAGAGTATTATACATGGAATTAGGAAGACCTGAGTCCAAATCTACCATCAGATACTTACTAATTGTGTGATCCTGTACAAGCCACTTAATCGCTGACTGCCTCAGTTTCCTTATTAGTTAAATGGAGATTATAATAGCACCCACCTCTCAGAGTTACTGTGAGGATCTAATGAGATAAAAATGTATAGCACCTTAACGTGCTACATAAATGCTAGTTATTATTATTATTAATGCACAGTGAAATTGGAAAAATAGGTTAGGGCCATGTTGTGAAGGACTTCAAAAACTAAACAAAAGAGTCTGAGTGACAAGACTTGAAGAAGGAAATTCAATTAGGAGGCTAGTGAAATATATCTAAAAATATCTTTTTTGTTGTGCCTATATTCCCTGGTTAGCCTCAGCTCTGTGTTTCCTGACTTTACTTAATTTAATTTGCATCAGTTCCTATGTCTTCCCATGCTTCTTTGAATTTTTCATAGTTAATATTTCTTACATTTATATATATTTATTTACCATTTCCTAAAGAGTGAGAAATTAAATTTTGGAACTAAGGATGTTTTAGTGTGGAGAAGACTTAAGAGAAATATGATTGCTTTCTTCAAGGACTGATAGTGTGGAAGAGGGATTAGATTATTAGATTATTTGGTTTGGCCCAAGAAGGCAGAATCAAGAATAATGGGAAGAAAGAGATAAATTTGTAAAGAGGAAAATTTAGACAATGTCAGGAAAAATATCCTAAGAATTAGAGCTTTTCAAAAGTGAAAATATGCTCTCTACAGAGTTCTCTTTCATTGGAAGTCCTTGAGCAGAGGCTGGATGACCACCTGGGTATGTTGAAATTAGAGTTACTTATGACTATCAGTTGGACTTTATGGTCACTGAGGTCTCTTCTAAACTCTAAATTCTATGATTCTGTGAGTTCACAAGTAACATTTGCAATGTATTTTATAGTTCTATGTTCATTATCCCATTAGATCCTTACAAAAATTCTATGAAGTAGACAGGTAGAAGGGATTACTATTGCTCATTTACACCTTAAAAAAGAGGGTAAAGAAGTATGCTGCCTTAAGCCATAAATTCTGTTAATTGGCAGAACCCATGAACAGGTTTTCTGATTCCTAGTCAAGTGCTCAATTGACATCAAAACAAAGTACTAGTATACTTTGAAATGTGACCTTTTGCAGAGAGGATGACATTGGTGAATCTAACCTTCCTAGAAAGGACAAGAGAAGGGCAATCTTAACAAAAGCTAAAAAGCTACCAGAAACAGCAAAGCTTGAGCTACTTATTCTACTGTCCTCCCTTCCTACATCCCCACTTCTCTATCCTAGGGACAGTTTACAGCTCAGGAGCTAGTAAACAAACTGATGAGTAGTATGTGAAACACTCTGAGAAAGTAGGTAGCAGAATCCTATCTAAATTGCCAGCTAGGGAGATTTCTTTCATCTGAACAGCTCAGGAACATCCTGGGAAGCAGGCTCCTAGGATGTTCTAGTCCTACCTATTCTTAATTTCTTCCTATAGTGAAATTAGGAATGATTTGGTTTTTTTCCTATAGGAGTGACGCTACAATAAAGCCATTGAAACCACTTGGGAAATAGGACAGCATTTTGGCAGAAATTAGGCTCAAGATGAACTCCAAATAGATACAGGAAAGAAATTACCTTTTAAGACATATGGATAGGAAAAGAGTTCATGACAAAGGATGAAGAGAATCACAGAAGAAGAAATGGACAACTTTAATCTTATAAAATTCAAAAGATTATGCACAAATAAATCCAATACAGCTAAGATTAAAAGAGAAATAGTTAACTGGGAAAGAGAAATTTTTGCAGTCAGTTTCTCAGATAAAAGTCTAATTTCCAAGATATGTAAAGAAATTATTCAAATTTATAAGAATAAAAGTCATTCCCTAGCTAATAAATTATCAGATGATTTGAACAGGTAATTCTTAAGACAGCCATATGAAAAAAAAAATACTCCAGGTCACCAATAATTAGAGAAATGTACATTAAAGCAACTCATTTCCTTTGTTCCTCTCTGGGCCCCAGTCCTGACTTTTTACCATTTCCAAGCAGCCTTTTCACTTTGAAAGCTATTGTCAACACCATGCTCCAACGGCCTTCTCATCCCAAAAGATCCCTCTATCTCCACAGACCTTTCTTGTGTCTGACTGTTTCCTTCTGGAATCTCCATTTTAAGGAAGGGCCCCACCCCAGCCAGCCATATTTACTCCTTCAATCCATTCTAGGTAGGCCCAATTCCTGAGTCTCTGGACTTCTTTATCCACTTCTCCATTTCTGGGCTTCCTTCTGTGTGTTGCTTTCCTCCATTAGAACATAAGCTCCTTGAGGTCAAGGACTGCCTTTTTGCTTCTATGTATTTGTATCCCCAGTGCTTAGTCCAGTACTTGGTACATGGTAAGCACTTACTATGTACTTGTTGATACTGACAACTCTAAAATTCCACTTTAGGTTGGCAAAATCATCAACAATAATAAAAGACAAATGTTGTAGAAGTTGAAAGAAAACAGATATTAATGTATTATGGTAGAGTTGTGAACTGATATGGCCAGTCTGGAAAGGAATTTGGAACTGTTCCCATAATGTTACTAAACTGTATATTTTCTTTGATTCTGAAAGATCACCATTAGGACTAAATCTCAAAGATATCAAAGAAAGGGAAAAATATTGTATATGTACAAAGCTAATTACAGCAATTCTTTTGTGGTATCAAAGAAATGGAAAATAATGAAGTGACTATCAAGTCAGTTGAACACCACTGAAATGGAATACTATTGTGCTTTAAAAAAACAATGAAAGGAAAAATAAACAAACAAACAAATAAATAAATAAAATAAAATAAAAAAGGGGGCAGTTAGTTAGCACAGTGGATAGAGAGGCAGGCCTGGAGTTGGAAGGACCTGGATTCAAATTTGACTGCAGACACTTCCTAGCTATGGAATACTGGGCAAGTTACTTCAATAGAAAAAAAAATAAGGAAAAAGATAGTTTCAGAGAAACTTGCATGAAGTAATACAAAGTGAAGTGAGAAGAACCAAGAGAATAATTAATTCTGTAACAACAACAATATAAAAATTAACAACTATGAAAGACTTGGGAACTATGTTTAACACAATTACCACTAGATGACCAGTGGAGAAGAACGTTACCCAACTCCTGAGACATACATTTTTGAACATGGCAATGTGGGAATTCATTTTTTCTTTACTATAAATTTTTATTTCAAATTGTTCTCCTGCTCCCTCTAGAGTTGGGGGCAGGGCAAGAGAGAGAAGGAATAAATGCTTTACTGAAGAAATGAAATTTAATGGGGAAAAAAAAAAGTGAAGGCAGCTATGCTAAAAAATGTTGTCAGAAAGGTAAATATGCTAGTCATATTGGCTAGCTGTGTGAGTATAAAGATGTCCTAGAACAGTGATGGTGAACTTTTTAGAGACCAAGTACCCAAACTGCAACCCTTATGACACATGTGAGCCCATTGCCTTACCCCAGATTAGGGAGGGAGGAAGCCCTGCCATTGGGCTGCTGGGTAGAGGGGTGGGTGATGTGAGAAATGTCCTCAGGCATGTGTGGAGAGGGGGGGAAAGGAGCAGCCTCTCCAGCATGCTCCGGCATACATGTCATAGTTTGCCAATATAGTCCTATAATAATCTATAATTTATTTAAATCTGACAGTCAGTAAAAAACAAACACCATCTTATCAGCACTAGAATGCATAGACTACTCCTCCCCACCCCATCTTTATCTACTGAAGTCCTTCAGTGGACCCAACTCAGGTGCCACTTTCTGTATGAAACTTTTATTGATCTCTCACCCTTATTTCCAAACTAAAAGTGATTTCTCTCACCTGATGGCACCTTCCTTTAACTTCTCCTTTTATCTCATTCTCCTTACATAGTAGTTATTTACATGTCACTTTCCCTTATTAAATTGTAAACTTTCTGAGAGCAAAGTAAATTTCATTATTATCTTTGTCCACAAAGCTAAGCATGGTGCTTTACCTATAATTATGTTCTTTTTTTAAAAAATTAATTTGTTTGTTACATTTAAATACCCAGTTTACTCCCTCATTCCTCCCCTCCCCACTTAAGGAAGGCATCATTTGACAAAAAGATATATGTATGTATCAAATTTGTCTTATTTATTTCTATTTATCCATTCTTTTACTATAGGTAGACATACACAAGTAGAGAATCTGACTTGCAGTACAGAAGTCCTATGGGCAAGTCACAACTTTTCCATCTGCCTCACTTTCTTATTTATAAAATAGGGATAATAGCACCTACCTCACAGGTTAGTTGTGAGAGTCAAAAGAGTTAACAAATAAAAAAATGTTTTGTAAACCTTAAAGCACTATATAAAATGATTGATATAATAATAATATTGTTATTATTAGAAAGCACTGTGCCTACCACTGTTATTAAATATTTTTTGACTGATAAAGGAAAGGGAAAGAAATAAAAGAGCAACAGTACAAAAGAAGTTCTAAAAATATCTGTTGCTAAAGCTACTTTTTTAAAATTTAAAGATTATTGTGAAACCATCATTGATTACCACTGTTTGAGAATTTCTACTTTAAGAAGAAGCATGTTCTAAAGAGAAGACAGCAGAGCCAAAGAATTGGGCTCAAATCTCATCTCAGACACTACTTAGTCGATCCTTAACAAGTTAATCAGAACTCAATAAACACATGCTGGTGGACTAAAAAAAATTTTGAAGGTTTTTCTTCTTGAAGAAAGGAGACAAAATATGTTTAATTCCAGTTAGATATATTTAAGTGAGAAAATAAGGAAGAAATTCTTGGCTTCAATGGTATAGTTACTATATACTATAGTAGGTTTCTCAGAAAATTACTTGCTCTTTCTGGGCTTCAGTTTTCCCCAGCTATATGCTAAGAGTTGTGTCAGAATAAATGATCTCAAAAGGACTTCCCTGTTCTGACATTCTATGATCTTGGCCCCTCCTCACATCAACATCCCAAGGCCTTCTGATCCTTTCCAACCTGTAGTTCACTTTTCACCAGAACAGAAAAGAAAAGGCCTCATTCTACACTGTTTTCTATGCACAATTCTTAGAAAACTGATGGTCCAAGAACAAGCTTCTCTGCTAACACATTCTGCTTTACCCCTGCTGGTAATGACAAGACAAAAAAGCTAGAGCATTCAGTTCAAACTCCTCACAGGCTTGTGCTCTCTTCTGTACTTGAGCTTCTCTGCCAACTGACACAGACACCTGACCATTAACAAAGGCAAAGGGGTGTGCCATAAAAGCTGATATTCTTCAGTGGAGAATTGGGGCAGGATTATGCTAAGAGTTATAGTGAGTTGAATTAGCCACTCTATGACAAGGATCCAGTATCTTTGTGTGAATCATACAGGAGAGCCCTCAATTCTGCATACATTTTGTCTGTAGCATCTGCAACTGACTGCTTCATTTAACTAGGCAAGAATGAGTCTCTGACAGTGCTCATCAGTAGCAGCTCAAATTCTCTGTGTGGGGCTCAGCAGAATATTGTTAGAAACTGAAAATATGAGAGAGGGAATTGGATGGTAAAAGCATAGGGAAGGGGGAGCAGAAGAGGAGTGGGGATTTTAGGCAATTCATAGAAAAATTTGAAGGGTTTTTCTGATTTGGGGAATGCCAATACAGAACCAATGTTATGTACCCCTCAATATCAATGGTCAGGAAATCATCCCACCAATGCATTTACAAATGGCAAACAGTTCAGTGTTGGGACACTAAGAACTATAGAATGGTAGAGCTAAATGGAAACACAGAAGGTGGAGTGTGCAGTGTTAAAGAATTCCAGAGTCATAAGGTCTGATGGATAAAAGTTGCCACAAATATATCTGAATCAGGGAGAAATTTAAAATGCCAGTATTTTTACCTGTGTCCTACTCTGGATATTAAGTCATCATCAAAGAAGACTTTTGTAAACCAAATCCTATTAAGCCTATTGACTGCTTATTTAAAACAAAACAGGTATGTTCCTTGGGCAAGGGGGAAGCCCTCCAACCAATTCAGCTGAAAATTTTTGGTAAGAAAGAGATTAAAGCAATTGCCAAGCTCAGGATTCATTCTCAAAGAGTTAGGGCTTTCCCAACATACTCTCAACTCAGTAGCACCTTCAGACCCTTGGGATCTCCCTTCAATCTCATGCTTTCTTTTCCCTAGATTTCCCACACCAAATCCCAGGCAACCAGAATTTCACCTTATGATCCCCTAATGCTACACTACAACTCTTCTAAGAACTTAATTCTTCTTACTCTCATTTTGTCTAAGAGTTAACTTGTATTATCATATAATGCCACAAGGGGTGCCATCTAAAAACGTGCTTGCTGTTATTCAGCCTGAAAAATCTTTGTCTGGCTCTTTAAGTTTCTTAAAAATAAATCTATGATGTACTTCATTAATTTTCTAAGTCCAAAAAACCCTGAAAAAGAAGTCTCCTTAGCAGTGCAATTTTGAGACTGGCCACCACAATAGCAATTTTAAACTATAAAATGTGGAAAACTGAGACAGCAAGGTGGTTCAGGGGATAGAGGCAGACTCAGAGACAGGAGGTTCTGGGTTAAAATCTGGTCTCAGATACTTCTTAGCTGTGTAACCCTGGGCAAGTCATTTAACTCCAATTGCCTAGCCCATAATGCTCCTCTACCTTAGAAATACTACTTAGTATAGACACAGAAGGAAAGGGCTTAAAAATATGGAAATTATTTTAGCAATAAAAGAGTAATATTTTCAATCAGAGATGAACTGACTCTTCCTTTATATACAGTCCATTAAGAGTGTTTTGTACTTTGTGGAGTGATTTCACTAGTAAATAATTAAATGAATATTAATTCTAAGGATGCCTGAAAGAAAAATCTTCTAGTATATGTTGAAATTTAGAAACTACAAAGGGAATCAAGTTATTTTTAGGCTTTGGCTTCAGTTTCTGAATGTAGAAAATGAGAGTTTGAACCAAAACCCCTCTCAGGTTCCTTCTAGCCCCAATATTCTATGTTCTATTTTCTAAATGCCTTCTCAACTTGAATATTCTGTGTCCTAGGATCCTGGCAGACTCTACTCTTCTCTGTTCTGTGATCTCTTCCATCTGACAGTTTATGTCAGGATTTCCCGACCTGTAGCATTATACTCTCACAAAGTGCAAAAAATTTATCAAGGGGATATGAAGAATATTGGGTAAATAAGGCAAGGGCAGGAAATGAAGGTAAGGGAAAAGGGAGGAATGAAAAGGACGGCAGGAGAGGGAAGGTAAATGAAAATGAATGCAAAATAAGAATAGCAGAGTCCCATAAGAATAGTATCAGGAGTGTTCAAGTTCAGAATTAACAATTCAAACCACAGAACAGGCTGAGGCCTGAAATGACCACTATGTACAACAAAAAGAGTTTTTGTTGGTTTGTGTGTTTTTTATTTTCTGCAAGGTTGAGGCAAGAGGCAAGGCAAAGAAAAAACAGGGACATGGCTCTGGAATGGGGGAGGCAGGGGAGAGATAATGATTACAGGTAAAGGAGAAGGAAGAATGATTCTTCTTATCTTTTGCTTCTGTTTTCTCTACCAAGGAAAACATGCTTTATAAGGAAAACATGCTTTATAAGGAAAACATGCTTTATATCCAACTTTTACTATAAACTCCTTTGAATCAGGAACTGCCATTTTTCATGTGTGTATCACCAATGTTGAGCACAAACCTGTGCAATGGTCATCTATTTTGGTCTAGACCTACGATTTCACTGGTGTGGGGAACTTCTGATGTGGAAACTACCAGTACCCAGATGCAGCTTGGCAACTTCTCTATAACTTCCAGACTTAGAAGTTACCTGGGACCCTGAAAGATTAAGGGATTTGCCTATGGTCACAAACTAATGAGTGCCAGTGCCAGCAATCAGAACTCTGATCTTTCAACAAGTTCAACAGTTTTCCCAAAACAAGTTTTTCCCAACATGCCTCCTCTACCATTGGAGCACATTACAATTTTGAAATTCAATTGTAAAAATGTAGTTTTACACATTCAGGTTTCTAAAAAATTAACTGCACAAATGCAAATATAAAAATATCTGTAGTAGTTCTTTTTGTGGAAGCAAAGAGCTAGAAACTAAGGTGGGGGGTTCCCCATCAATTAGAGAGCGGCTTAATACATTAGAGCATATTAATGCAATGGGATACTGTTTTGCTATGAAAATAATGAATAGGATGGGTTCAAAGAAATCTGGGGAGATTTGTACAAACTGATTCAGAATTAAGAAACACAATTTATACAATAACAGCAATGTAAAAACTATAAAAGTCTTAAGAACTCTGATCAACACAATGACTAACCATCGCTGACCAAATCCACACTGTTTACACTAATGAAACATGTTATCCACTTCTGGGCAGAGAGATGATGGACTCAATATGCAGAATGAAACATGCATTTTTGGACATGAATAATATTGGAATATTTTGCTTGACCATGCAAACTAGTTGCAATAGTTTTGTTTTATTTTTTTTCATGATGAGAAGTATGAGAAAACAGATACTCTTATTTGAAAAAAAAATCTAAATAAAGTACAAAAAAAACACTCCAATAGCTCACATGAAAAGGAGTATGGGATTTCAATGGATTGCTAACTTGATGAGTCAATGGAAACAAATGCATGCAACAAAAAGAGGATGATCATAGGCCACATTAATAGAAATAAGGATGGAGAGGAAAGGTTTTAAATGAGAGGATCAACTACTCTACCCTACTTAGAGCTATATTTTCATCAAGTAAAAACACATCTCAATTGAATCAGTTAATCAGAGATGTGAACTGATTATGAATATGGCTCAGACATCTTATGAATATATGGCTCAGAGCATCTACTGAATCAAAGGCCCTTTAACTAGATGCAACAAAATCCATTCAGATTGGTTGAACAAGTTTTTCATGCCCTGTAGGGCCTATATAAAAACCATTAAGCTAGTCTGGAATTGGAGATATAAGCAAATGATATCTGAATGTGGAAGCCTAAGGAGGCCAAGCTCCTTAGAAGCAATTACTTGTGGAGGTGAAAACTGGCCCCAGCCTCAGTCTCCCTCCATACCATTTACACAGTACTCTAAGGTTTGCAAAATTTACATATTTTATACATATTACATACATATACAAATCTCATTTGATTCTCACAACTCTGTCCGGTAGATGCTATTATCATAACTATTTTATAGATGAAGGAACTGAGACTGAGTTAGCCAGACCTAACAAGCTTTTAGAATAGCTATTGAGGATGCTTTAATGGAGACTGAGAAATTAAGTGGTTTCCTCATGATCACACAGTTAGTAAGCCTCTAAAGCAGTATCAAACTCAGATCTTCATTCTATAGCACTGCCATTCTACCCACTATGACAAAACTGCCTACCATGAGGAAGGACTTCCTAACAATTAGCACTATTCCAGGATGGAATGGGATTCCTTAGAAGGTAATGAGTTTTTTTCATCACTGAGAGTCTTCAAATTCTAGGCTATGGAGTTGTAAAGGCATCTAGCCCAACTTCCTTGTTTTACAAATGAGAAAGTTAAAGACAAACAATTAGATGACATGTTCAGTGTCATATACATAGTAACAGAATTCAAATCTGAATCCAGAGACTCTGATTTTTCAAGTGCCATGTCTTGTCCTTTCTTGTACTTCAATTCCTTTATGTGTAAAATGGGGATAAGAATACTTGCACTGCCAGTATTGGGCTAATGTGAAGAAAGGCTTTTCTAAACCTAAAGTGTTCCAGATATAAGCTTTGTTATTACTGTCATTATTATTAGTAAAATACATGCAAGATGGTTAGTGCAGAGAACTTTTAAGGGAGGTAAGATTACTGTGAGTTAGCTGAAGGGCTTTCATGTGGAAGAGAGATTGGAATAATTTTGTAAGGGAGTGGGGGGTGGATTTCAGCTTAATATAAAAGAAGAACTTCCTAACAATGAGAACTATTCCATTATAGAATGAACTACCATAGGAGCTTTTGCTTTTCCATCACTGGAGAGCTTGAAATGGAGACCAGATGGACCAACTGCCAGGGATTCTGTAGAAGGCATTCCTTCTGGTATTCCTTTCATCTCCAAGAATTTTATTTCTATTCTTGTATTTGTTTGTATTTTATGGTCAACACTATGTAGAACACCTGGCAGAGTCATAGGGGAAGGTGATTTAAGGAGATGTTCTGCAGAGAAAAAGTATAAGTATGCACATACATATATACTTGCATTAACACACACAGGGAAATGAATGGATTTGGGACTCAAAAGATTTTTGGCTCACTTTGTTGTCTGGACTATTCTCTGGTTGAATCTGGCAACTAGACCATTTAAGAGATAAAAACACATAGTGATATCCAATGAATCAGCATTAGTTAGCTAAAACACTGACTATTAGAAGGAAGTACAAGCTTTCTTTTCTAAAATGTCAGAGTGGGAGGCTGATAGATATGAAACTTCAGTTTTGTGCTCTGGTGATTAAGGAGATATGAATCCTGAGTTCTAGGCCAGGGCCCAAACTAACATGTCTCCTACCCATAGTGAGAGACCTTCTTAGAATGACAACTGATTTTAAAAGCTAATTTGATTTGATAAATTATAATACATACATAGCAACCCTCTCTGGAATTACTCTCCCAACTCCTACTCCCACTGACACTCCAGAGCTTCAGAATGTGGCTTATTACTTCTCTCATAGTTCTAAGGATAATCTTGAGGAACTTCCCCTGCCCACCTCCCCTCAGTTCTGTCACTCAAAATCCTCTATCTGATATGCTCTAAATTTATTATCAATCAGCCTAGCCAGAAATTAATTAGCTTTTAGAACAAGATATTTATTGAGATACTATAAAAAGTACAGTTGATATAAAGAACAATTTCCCCAATTCTGGCCCATACTCCCAGTCATCCACAGGGTCCATAGGGACAGTGGACTGAAGCTTAGAAAGCACATATGGCCAAAGGCTCCTGATTGCTGGGTCCTTTTTTCACTCTGTGGAATCCTCATGAAGTTCACTATATGAAAAGCTATTTTCTGGGCCCTAAGGGTAAATGCCTTTATAGATTCCCAAAGGTCCCTTTTTTGAATTCATCATGTGGCTCTCAATTCTCCAAACTGATGCTGCCTTATGCTCTAAGAATGCTATTACTGAGTCAATGGAAAGTCTATAACTTTTGACCTTTTGAATTTACAAGGTGTCCTCAGTTCAAGAGTTAGAGGTTGAAGAAGGAATAAATTATGTCTTCAGTGCTCCCTCCTCCTTCTTCTCTTCCATCTCCTCTGACTAGGCAAGTGGTTGCCCTTCAAGATGTTCCCAAACCTTGACTGCTTTCTTGCTCAATACCTTGCTTTGATATTCATGGCAAAGAGGTATTTTTTCCCCACCAATACCAACACATTTCCTGTGAGTTGTTTTTTTGTTTGTTTTTAATTAGAAAATTTTTTAAATTTAATTAATTTAGAATATTTTCCCATGGTTACATAATTTATGTTCTTTCCCTCCCCTCCTCCTACCTTCCCCACCCTGTAGCCGATGAGCAATTCCACTGGATTTTACATATGTCATTGATCAAGACCTGTTTCCATATTATTAGTATTTGTATTAGGGTGATTGCTTAAGTCTACATCCCCAGTCATATCCTCATCGGACCATGTGATCAAGCAGTTGTTTTTTTCCTGTATTTCTACTCCCACAGTTCTTCCTCTGAATGTGTATAGCATTCTTTCTCATAAGTCCCTCAGAATTGTCCTGGGTTATTGCATTGCTGCTAGTAGAGAAGTCCATTACAATTGATTGTGCCACAGTATATCAGTCTCTGTGTACAATGTTCTTCTGGTTCTGCTCCTTTCACTCTGCATCATTTCCTGGAGGTCATTCTAGTTCACATGGAATTCCTCCAGTTCAGCATTCCTTTCAGTACAATAATATTCATCACCAACAGATATCACAATTTGTTCAACCATTCCCCAATTGAAGGGCATCCCCTCATTTTCCAATTTTTTTGCCACCACAAAGAGCTCAGCTATAAATATTTTTGTACAAGTCTTTTTCCTTATGATCTCTTTGGGGTATAAACCCAGCAGTGGTATGGCTAGATCAAAAGGCAGGCAGTCTTTTTTTTTTAATTTAACCATTTATTAATATTCATTTTTAACATAGTTACATGATTCATGCTCCTACTTTCCCCTTCACCCCCCGCACTCCCCCCACCCATGGCCGAAGCACATTTCCACTGGTTTTATCATGTGTCATTGATCAAGACCTATTTCCAAATTGTTGGTAGTTGCATTGGTGTGGTAGTTTCGAGTCTACATCCCCAATCATGTCCACCCCAACCCATGCGTTCAAGCAGTTGTTTTTCTTATATGTTTCCTCTCCTGCAGTCCTTCCTCTGAATGTGGGTAGCGTTCTTTTCCATAAATCCCTCAGAATTGTCCTGGGTCATTGCATTGCTACTGGTACAGAAGTCCATTGCATTCGATTTTACCACAGTATATCAGTCTCTGTGTACAATGTTCTCCTGGATCTGCTCCTTTCGCTCTGCATCAGTTCCTGGAGGTCTCTCCAGTTGGCCTGGAACTCCTCCAGTTTATTATTCCTTTTAGCACAATAGTATTCCATCACCTGCATATACCACAATTTGTTCAACCATTCCCCAATTGAAGGACATCCCCTCATTTTCCAGTTTTTTGCCACTACAAAAAGCACAGCTATAAATATTTTCGTACAAGTCTGTTTATCTATGATCTCTTTGGGGTACAAACCCAGCAATGGTATTGCTGGATGAAAGGGCAGGCATTCTTTTATAGCCCTTTGAGCATAGTTCCAAATTGCCAGCCAGAATGGTTGGATCAGTTCACAACTCCACCAGCAATGCATTAATGTCCCAATTTTGCCACATCCCCTCCAGCATTCATTACTCTCCCCTTCTTTCATTTTAGCCAATCTGCTATGTGTGAGGTGATATCTCAGAGTTGTTTTGATTTGCATTTCTCTAATTATTAGAGATTTGGAACACTTTCTCATGTGCTTATTGATACTTTTGATTTCTTTACCTGAGAATTGCCTATTCATGTCTCTTGCCCATTTATCAATTGGGGAATGGCTTGATTTTTTATATAATTGATTTAACTCCTTGTATATTTGAGTAATTAGACCCCTGTCAGAGTTTTTTGTTATAAAGATTTCTTCCCAATTTGTTGTTTCCTTTCTGATTTTGACTACATTGTTTTTGTTTGTACAAAAGCTTTTTAGTTTAATATAATCAAAACCATTTAATTTACATTTTGTAATTTTCTCTAACTCTTGCTTGGTTTTAAAGTCTTTCCTTTCCCAGAGATCTGACAAGTATACTATTCTGTGTTCACTTAACTTATTTATAGTTTCCCTCTTTATATGCAGGTCATTCACCCATTCTGAATTTATCTTGGTGTAGGGTGTGAGATGTTGATTTAAAGCCCTTTGGGCATAGTTCCAAATTGCCATCCAGAATGGTTGGATCAGTTCACAAGTGAGTTGTTATCTTACTGTATCCAATGGCTCAAAAGTACTTTATTTTTTCAAATTAATTAAGAACTTATTTGTGCCTAATTTATACATTTGAATGAATGCCTTAATAAAGGAGTCTAGGCCTTGTTCACACCTTAATTATAACACTGACTAATTGATATTCTAACTCAAAAAGGCACTCTCATCTAATATATTATCATGTGTAGCATCTTACTAATTACTTTACTTAGGGAGAAGGAATGTGAGCCACCCCTCATATATAAAAACAATCAAGAATGTGTACTGAATTCTGTAGGTAAGCATTGGGAACTCCCACATTTCCCAGGAACTCATCTCTTTTGATGAATCTCAGGAACTACAATTAATACAAAAGGCAGGTAAGAATCCAAAAAAAACACCCTAGAGGAGTCCCAGATTCAGGAAAGGACAGAGAAATGGGTCCATCTTGGGATTTTTGCCAGACAGTTTACACCAGATATTCCTTACTGTTGCTATATGCTAGCTCTCCACAGGTCAGATACAGAGATTGGAAAGGGAAGGAAGGAGAGAGTAAGGTTAGTAACCAGGAAATGGTAGTTAAAGATAGCAAATGGGCTCATTTTCCTTGGCATAAGGACAAGCTGCAACTATCTTCCCTATTCTGTTGCCAATAAGGGTGGCTGAACAACAGGTGAAGAGATTATGTTTCTTGGCCCCATATATGTCCCTACCTATGCACAAGTCCTGGTATGCTCAATTCTTCTAACTAACCCCTTGCCTACAACTCCTGTTGTGAGGATTATTTAGCTATTAATTTAGTATTAGTGTTGGACCTAGCAGGAAGGGCCGGAGGATTCCAAGATAGAATGAAGTAGCAGGAAGTGTGCTTCTTGCTCACTGAGAGAGACTCCATGGTGGTTGGGGCAAGCAGCAACTAACAACCAGGAGACACCAGATTTACCAGTGATCCTGTGGAAAGACCGTCACCTACTTGTGGGAGATTTTGTTAGAGAGTGCTAAATCCCAACCTGAGTTGCAGGTCAACTTTGGGCTGGGTCAGCTCCCAGAATCTACCCACCTGGAAGAGTGTGGCTGGTGATCCGGGAGGAGCAGAAACATCACTGGAGAGAGGCTGAACACTACTCTTGTGAGGATACTCACTCCTGTCCTGCTTTTCCCTGAGCCCTGTTATGCTTAGGCCTTAGTTTAGTGTAGTCAAGTCCTTCCCCTGTCCCTGTGGTCTGCCATTAGCTTGTAAGTGTAGAATCTCTTATACCCATCCTTTATTATTGTTTCCCTCATTAAAGTTATAAACTTTTACCTGTTGCCTGCTGGTTCCATAGGCCCTTGCCTAGGTGGGCTGAGTGACTGTTGGGCCTAACTGCCATTCCTATTGATAGTTAGCTCCTTGGCAGTAAACCCTGGTCTCCCTATCCTGTTTGGTCCTGTCCATCTGACAGTCCTGTCTCTCTCACTCCAGTGTGAACCCACAAATAATAATACTTAACATCCCTCCAATCCTCCATTATACTCCCAACAAAAAGCATGCATCCCCATTTCTCTCCAAGTAAATAATATTCAGTGTTCCCTGCAGCCCATGAGCTCTCTGTCTCTCCCAGACTAAGAAACAGTACCAAACCAGTCCGTCTTCCTCTGCAACCATTTTTTCAATGCTGCCCCACCTTTTCTTACATAGTACACCCAAAGAGAAGGGGCAAGTACCTTGGATTCAGTCCTTTGAAGAAGCTGTCATTCTGATTTCTGATGCTGTTTTGAGTTTGTTTAGGTCTTGCCTCTGTGTCTTTCCTCATAACATTTCTTTTACCTAGAATCCTTTCTCCCATACTGTCTCTGTGGAAATCTTATACAGTATGTGCTTTTAGGTTTGTCTCAACTGTCATTTCCTTCATTAAACTTTCTTTAATCCCCTAAGCCAAAAGTATTATCTCCTTTTTTGAATCTCTTATAGCACCTAAGTTTTATCTCTATCTACATTTATAATGACATACTATTTTATTATAGAATCATAGAATATTAGCTCTTAAAGGGCACAGGAACATAAAATATTAGAAATGGAAGGAACCTTATAACAGATGAAAGCAATTTTAGGAGAGTATCAGAGGTATAAGAACCCTTAGGACACAAAATGTCTAAGACCGAAGGGACCTTGGGAAGCAGGATATAGAAATGTCACTGTAGGAAGGGATCTTAGGATATGGAATATAGCACATTGGAATTGGAAATAAGTTTATAACCCAGAATGTTAGAATTATAAAAGCGTTTAGAACACAATGTCAGAGATAGATGGGAACCTTAGAATATGAAATGCCCTAGGTAGAGAAGGTTTGGGGATATTCTGGAAAGGTGTGTGGCTCTGATATGTCCTAGGTAGAGAGGGCTGGAGATATTCTAGCTGAGGGTCTCTGGATATGCAATCAGGGGTCTCAACAGCATGGCATCTTTCTCTGGTACAAAACAGGACAATGATAACCAGAGACTTCATCAGAATTCTAGGGCTAAAAATCTTGCAGCACTGTGTTCCAGCCCAGAACTGCAAAAATGTCAAAGCCTGGATTAACTCTAATCTTGAATTTAAGGCAAGTGCATATGTCAAAACTGCTCATTCTGATGCAACAGCCAGCCAGATCCTTTTTACTCTGAGACCTTGGGAGAGTCTCTTCCCCTCTTAGGGCCTCAGCTGCCTTATTAAGAAGAATGATGATAACCCCTGAAATTGCTATAACACTTTAAGGTTTGCAAGTGCTTGATATCTACTATTGTTGTGGGGAGCTTGAGATGAAGCCCCTGAGTTCAGGAAGGGTACCTTTTGCAAGAATGCAAGATTCTATATCTTAGTTTAGAAATAAAAAGAGAAATTTATTCATTTGGAATTCATGTTGAATTTGGCTGGGAGGATAGCATAGATGAAAAGCTGCCTTGCAGAGGACATCAATTCCAGGGTCTTTATACTCTTTACAACAGGTGATATGTGACTTTGGGAGGGTATGCACTCAGGCACAAGGGAGGGGTCATCTAGCTAGGGTTAGCCTGCAGACATAAGGGGTGACTCTCATAGGTAAGGGGACAGATAGATGTCTTAGATATCAAAGTATAGCCTGTGGTGTATCTCTGTGTCCATCTCAAAACCTAAAGGACAATCCAAGGAGGATAATTCTCTCAAGGGTCTTTTTTACCATTTGCCTTTGAAGTCCAGGCCAACCCTTTCTTTAGCCTTAACAAGAATGTAAGGAAGCAAAGGAATTTTCCTGCTTACAGTTTGGCCTGAAACACTTCTATAATTTTAGGGTGCAAGGTAAACCTAGGGTCCCACATCACTACGACCTGTGAAGCATGTATCATCAGCATTATTTTCTCCATTTTAGAGATGAAGAAACTAGGCCTCGGAAGTTAAGTGACTTTTTCATGGTCCCCAAACAATTATGTGACAGAAAAGTATTTCTGACTCCAACTCCAGCCTTCTCCTGGCTGTAAGGAACCAGACTTGATGGTATTTAGAATCCCTTCTTACTCAATTTATGTTCTAGGGATCTCTTTAGGTCTGAAATTCTAGGTTTGAATATTTCTTCTAGTTCTAATCTTCTACATTATAAGATGCATTCTAATTCTGACATTCTATTCTCTAGTGAAGAGCAGGATTGGGGGAGGAGCAGCTAGGTGGCACAGTGGATAGAGTGCTGATAGTTCAAATTTGGCCTCAGACACTTACTAGCTGTGTGACTCTAAGCAAATCGCTTGACCATTTGTCTCAGTTTCCTCATCTGTAAAATGACCTAGAGAAGAAAATAGCAAACCACTCCATTGTTTTTGCAAAGAAAACCTCATGTGTGGTCATGAAGAGTTGGACATGACTGAAAAACAACAACAACAAATGCTTTAAAAATTATTCCAAGTCTAACATCTCCCTTCTAGCTATGACCCTATAAGGTCCTTTAAGGTCTCTTCTAGATTTGATACTTTATGTTCTAAGATCTCTTTTAGTTTTAATATTCTAGGTATTAATGATCTCATGGTTATGGAAGAGAACTATAATTATCTCCCAAGTAACAGAAGTAGGATTGTTGTCAGTCTAGAAGAGAAGTGATGATTTAATCTCCCAATACTAGACCTCAACATTGGAGGTTCTTTAGAGCTTTTCATCTTCCCTGTTCTGGAGTTAGAAGCCAAAATCCAGTGTGCTTATCAAAGTCTGTTCCAGACTTTGTGAGGGAGAAGAGATGGCTAAAAATAAATTGGGGTAGACATGGATGTAGTCAAAAGGAAGGCTTACATGGCTGGGTCAAGACTGAAACTCTGATTAAAAAGCTCCAGGATTGGGTCTATACTCTGGCCTTCAAGATACAATTCTAGAATCCTTAGAACCTCAATAAGCCTTAAGTACAGAAAGATGCTAGTTGTTACACAATTTCAGTTTGCAATTCATCCATAAAAATATTGCAGCATTAATTTCTCACATTTATAAAAATGCTGCATTATTTCTCAATTCTCAAATAAGTGAGAGACACTTTTAATAATAAAAAAGTTCAGTTTATCCTTCATAGGTATCTGGGTTAATTTTCCTGAAGTGAGCTCAGGTCACATCAATTCTCATCACACATCACATCTCAATAGTTCCCTAGAGCCTATAGGATAAAGTCCAGACAATTCAGATAGATATCCAAGACCCTCAATTAATCTGATTCCAATCTAATATCTTCTTGCTCTTTTTGTACCCTGTGTTTTAACTAAATTAATCTACTTAACATTCCCCAAATAACTGAACTCAATCCTGTACCTCCATTGTCTGAGACAATGGATCTCCAGTGGATCAAGATGCTCCAGTCTACCTATGAATCTTAAGACGTTTTCTTCCCTCCAGTGACTCATCACCAGAGTTCTGGGGGGTATGAAATTCCCTGTCTCCTCAGACTAAACTTCTCTGGTCCAGAGAAACCATTTCTTCCTCTCTGGAAATGACTAACTCCTCCCTCCTAATCCCCACTGCAGCAATTCTTGGGTCTTTTCTTCTGGTATGGACAAGGTACGCACAAGCACATTTGCTCCTCAAGCAGTTCAGTCTCTGTGCCTGAAGAGTCCAGATCTGGCAGCTTATCTCCTTTGGTGTCTAAGGCCTTGAAATGTTTCTCCCGTTATTCTGGGAAGTAGGGTGCAGCCAGGAGAAACATTTATTAAAAAGAATTAAGTTCATTTAATTAATTAATTAAGATTCTTTTTCCATGATTACATACATCATGTTCTTTCTCTCCCCTCCTCCCACTCCTCTCCCATAGCCAATGAGCAATTCCACTGGGTTTTACATGTGTCATTGATCAAGACCTATTTCCATATTATTAATATTTGCACTAGGGTGATCGTTTAAAGTCTATATTCCTAATCATGTCCCCATCAACCTATGTGATCAAGCAGTTGTTTTTCTTCTGTGTTTCTGCTCCCACAGTTCTTTTTCATAAGTCCCTCAGAAGTATCCTGGATTATTGCATTGCTGCTAGTAGAAAAGTCTATTATATTTGATTGTGCCACAGTGTATAATGTGTATAATTATATAATAATATTATGTAATAATATAATGTCTCTGTGTATAATGTTTCAGGAGAAACATTTTAAAAGTATATCTATCTCTTTAACTCCCCTATTAGACTGTGAGCTCCTTGAGAGCAGGGATCTACTCTAGTCATTGTTAATTACTGTGGACAGAAATGTATCTAATGTTCAGGGCCTAAGTATAAGTGCTTAGTAAATGTTTATTGAATGCATGAATTCTGACAATTTAAGATCTTTAACAAAACAAATTTTGCAAAAAAAAATTTTTTTTCAACTTTCCTCCAGGGTCCTCCCAGATCTGTAAATCAAAGAGAATTGGCTTGATATTAAACCAATTTAGAAATATATCAAATATTATCAGAAAATTTATACAATTCAGCATTTAGAACTAGATGACCCCTCACAGTGGGGTGGGCAGTGGATAGAACATAGATAGGACTTGGAGTGAGAAAGATGAGAGATCAAATCGTGCCTTAGATACTTTAGATGTGTGATTCTGGGCAATTCACTTAACTTCTTTACCCCTCAGTTTCCTCATCTCTAAAATAGGTATAATATTAGAATGTATCTCACAAGGTTATGAGAATCAAATATCAATATATGTAAAACACTTTGTAACCTTAAAGCATTATATAAATGCTAGTGATTATTATTATTACCTAAGTCCCTCATTTTATACAGTATCCCTCTTGTCCAAAGTCACACAGTGTGCTACTGGAAGGACAAGAAGCCAGTTCAGTTGAGTCTTAGCCCAGAGCTCTTTTCACTAGATAGCTTACTTGACTAAAACCTTAAATAATCTGCCCTGAGTTTCACTCTCGACTGTACATGTAGTCCATAAAACGAAGAGCTGCATAAACTGTCAGCTTAAAAAACCAAAGTTTGCTGGTACAAATAATCAGTAACAAAGTGTAATGGCAGCTTTAAAATCCACTACCTTAGGGACTATGCCTTCATCCGATTTTTCAGAGACCTCACCATATCCTGCATTCATCCAGGGGTGACAGCCCATTAAAGCAAATAAAACATTCCATTGTTCTCTGGATCTAGCTTAAGGGACGCCAGCTGGGGAAAATGTAGCAACACTCACTGTTGCTATAGGCACTTCAATCTGATTCTCCTAATCTGCCTTTCTCTTGTTGAATAGATATTTCAGCTGGTCAACTGTTACTACTGTCAGTAGCAAGAAATTAAGGTGGAAATAGTATGCAAAGATGCAAAATGGAAGGTATTGGATACCTTTAATTATGCGGCTAGACACTGTGAAATGTGTAAATTGGATTAGATTGCTTATCAGCTCTGATGTTCTGTGTTCTAAGCACCCTCCCAGCTCTGACATCCTATGTGCCAAGAGTCCTCCATTATTCATGTTCTAAATCAATGGTTTCAAACTTTAATAGAAAGAGATGCCTGCTTGGTCACATGCAAATTTTAAAGCGCGCGCGCACACACACACACAATTAACCTTATCTATGTTGGATTAAATTTTTATTTAAAATTTCTCAATTACATGGGGAAAAAACCCCTTTATCTTCTGTCTTATAATCAATAGTGTGTTTTGGGTTCCAAGGCAGAAGAATAGTAAGGGCTAGGCAATTGGGGGGTGGGGGGGAAAGGGGAGTCAAGTGACTTTCTCTGTGTCACACAGCTAGGAAGTGTTTGAGGCCTGATTTGAATCTAGAACCTCCCATCTCTGAGCCACCTAGCTGTCTCCCAATTACATTTTAATGGAAGATTTGCTGTCCCCAGACTGGGGGCCCAATCTCAGCCAGCTTGACATCTCTGTTCTAAGATCCCTCCCAGACTTGACATTCTAGGAATCTACTGTAAGATTATTTTATCTAAAAGGAAATTATTTTACTCTTTTTAGCATAAAATCTATTTCTTTTCATAATGAGAATTCTGCAAAAGTCACCTAGGGAAATCCAGCATGTAGAAAGATGTTTATGTCAGTACAGAAACTGAAACTAATTTTGATTTTTACTAGTGCTTCTGGGGAGCTTTGATGGGTAATCCCCTTTCACAGAAATTGCCCTGAGAAACTTCTCTTCATCCTGCTTCCCAGAAAGATACTCAAGCTCTAAAGTGAATCTCTGTGCCCTACCACCCACTCACCTTATAGTTTGCAATAACATTCACTGAATCTGGATGGTGATTCCAATTAGAACTGTAACTGTGAATCACTGTGAAAACCCCAAATGATCTGGCACTTCTCTACCAATCAAATGAGAAATAAGTATCACCTGTGACCCAAGGTCATCTCCCACCACATCTGCAGTGAGATAAACTTGTAAAAATATTTTTAAATACCTTAAACTATCATATTATTGTACTTGAAATTAGTTAAATCAAGGAAACCAATGATTTTCCCTCCATCCATGGCCTAAATGTGTTACCTTCTGGCCTGTAGCACAGGGTTCAATTCCACATGCTAAATGTTAGGGTATTTTTGCTATTTTTTCCATGAAAGGTCAGTATGACAAAAAATTTTAAATCATGATAATAATTTTAAAAATTTATGTTCTAATTATACATGGAGTTCACTAGGTTAACCTGTTCTTCTGAATAACATGTCAGTTAAGTCCCTGCTATCTGACCTTGGCCAGACCGTTAATTTAACGGAGCTTGGTCAGAAGGTGACAAGCAAGATGCAGCTGGGTCTGCTAAGGCTGCTGTTACTGAGGATGCAGCAATAAGCATGCTTTTTCAGTATATCAGGTTTGTCATGAAGCATGCTCCAGAGATTAAAGGGGAGGGGAAAGGCTTAGCATGACGCTCTTGGCTCACAAATCAATGTCTCACAGTCACCCTTAGGGCTGCTGACATTCCTTTGCCTTTTCCTTGCTATCTCACCACACAAATCTCTTCTAGTACCCCTGATATTTGTAGCCAGATAGTGTGGCACAGTAAAAAGACCAAAGGGTTAATAGGCACCAAAACTGGGTTCTGAGTCTCCAGTCACTAGCTAGTTGGGAGACCTTTAGGCAACTCACTTACTCTCTCTAGGCATAACTTTTTTTTTTAAACCCTTACCTTTCTGCCTTAGAATCAAAACCATGTATTGGTTCTAAGGCAGAAGAATGATAAGGGCTGGGCAATGGGGATGAAGTGACTTGCCCAGGGTCACACAGCTAGGACGTGTCTGAGGCCAGATTTGAACCTAGGATCTCCCATCTCTAGGCCTGGCTCTCAATCCACTGAGCTACCCAGCTGCCCCCTAAGCATATCTTCTTGATATGTAAAAATGACAGAGTTGATGGTGCTATAATCCTTTCCAGCTCCAATTCAATAATCTAGGCAACAGGCTTACAAAAAAGGCATCAATCTTGAAAAAAAAAAAAAGTTAAAACCTGACTTAGAAACAAAAAAACAGCCCAAATCCTGGTTCTGTGATTTTGAGAAAGTAATTAATTTCATGTATCTCAGTTTGTTACTCCATTTGTAGAATAGAAAAATAAGCTAGATGATTGATCTCTATGATCCCTTATGACTTTAAAATCCTATAAATCAATGAAAATTTTTCTCATCTAAGAGCTCCTTAGGGCAGAATTTAGGTCAGTTTCAGTCTAGGTACTATGAAAAACCTGCCATGGTGGCTGCCCACTTTCTCTAGGAATGGTCCAGGATACAGATAAGCAAGTTCAACAAGTCAAAGTGTTTACTGTGTTTTTACACCCTCTTTACTCCTAGACTGCAGCCTGCAGCTCCTAGTGTAAGGCACCTACCAGTTGGGGATCAACTGGGACATCTAAATCCTGTCCATCAGAAGTTATCTCATCCATTAAAGAAAGGGGAGGAGAGTTAGAGGAAAGGAAGGAAAGGTCAGAAGGTAACATGGCCATCAGATACAGGTTACTTTATGCCAGGAACACCCTTTTTCCTCTCCTGTCATCAGCTTGCCAAGTCCTCCCTCTTCCTTTATTCAGGCAGTTCCTGAAATCCTGCCTCCTCCATGAAGTCTTTCCTGACTAATTAGAATCAAGGTGGCAACTTCCCCTTGGCCTAGCCTTATCTAAATATGGAATTTTCATGACTTCCTTTTTACTGCCTGTCACTTATCCTTTTGTCTACACACATAGACAATGAAAAAGCATTGAGTAGGTAACAAAAAACTGCTTCCGTTATTAAAATGCTTTACAGTTTATCGAGTGGTTTCCTCACAAAAGACCTAAGAGGCAAATAGTGGAATATTATCCACATTTTACTGATGAAAAAACTAGGGCTTAGAGAGAGACAATGAATGCTCATGGTCATATGGCTAATCAGTGGCAGAACTGGGCCTTCAATCCAAGTCTCCTGACTCCAAACCCAGTACCATTTCCATCAAATCACACTGAAAAATGAAATAATTTTCCTTATGGTGGTTCAGGTCTATCTTGCAGTTCCCAAAGAGCAAAGATTATGTCTGCTTAATTCACTTTATCTGAGTATGGTATAAAAGCACATTTCTACCCACTGGCAGGAACTTAATAAGTGCTTGCATGGCTGTATACATTAGGCTATAATTTAGATATTACAATTCTTTTTGATGAGTGAGAATTACGATTAAGAGCAAATTGGAATCATTCACAAAAACCTATTGCACACATATGAAACATACCGCACATAGATGTTTGGGGCTAGGAAAAGAGAAGACTGAGGGAGGATGTCTACTATCTGTCTGTAGTTTTGTCATTTGAAGCATGGCATAATAGCTCTGTCTTCTACAAAATAATAATTCAAGTTTGAAATTAGTGATCATACATACCTACAACCTACATCCTATATCCTTACAATCTTTTAAAATCAAATCTCTTCTCTAGGCTAAATATGTTTTCCTTTCATTATTCTTTGCAAAACAAATTGCTAAATAAATATTACTTGTTATTTTATAACTTCCCAAGGACTGCTCATGAAGAAAGCTCTTCATACAACTTAGAGGTCATTAAAAATGTAAGTTATTACCATGATCAAAGACCAGTAGGGGGCAGCTGGGTGGCTCAATGGATTGAGAGTCAGGCCTAAAGACAGGAGGTCCTAGGTTCTAATATGACCTCGGACACTTCCTAGTGATGTGACCTTGGACAAGTCACTTAACCCCCACTGCCTAGTCCTTACCACTCTTCTGCCTTAGAACCAATATACAGTATTGATTCTAAGACAGAAGGGTTTAAAAAAAAAAAGACTAGTAGAGTGTTAGAACTGGACAGAACCTTAGAGACCATCTAGTCCAATTGCTCCATTCTACAAAGAAGAAAACTGAGGCCCTAAGAAGTTAAACAACTTAGTTCAAATTATACTGGTTGTCCTCTTCTAAGTAACCTCCTTTTAATCAATGTCCACTCAAAAATTTGGTATCCACATAACGGGTCCACCCTGAGTAGGATGAAGTGGAAATATATTATCAATTACAATTCAATATCTCCTTCTTTTCTTTCTAGGTCTAGCTCTCTATCTACTATAACACACTATCTCTTCTCGTCTCTTGCTGAAGCCAGAGCTTACCTACAGCACTATCAAGTGCTCCCTGTACCTAGAGAGACTGTTTATCTGTCTTCTCCATTTGTCATCCTAGAGGAATAGCATATGAATCAGAGGCCCCATCTGACTTGAAATGCTGCTGATAAAAGCAACTCCATTTGGAGTACAAAAGCTGTTTTTCCAAAGGCAATAGGCCAACCATCCCATCTCTCTGTTTTTTAATCAATTGTTCCATATATGTTCTTGGGAAAAATCAATAGTTTTCCATTTCACATCAATACTTACTGAGCCAGTGAATTCTTGCTCATATGTTCCTGGCCAATGTAGCATTAGAAGATCATCTATGGGGGGCAGCTGGATAGCTCAGTGGATTGAGAGCCAGGCCTAGAGACGGGAGGTCCTAGGTTCAAATCCGGCCTCAGACACTTCCCAGCTGTGTGACCCTGGGCAAGTCACTTGACCTCCATTGCCTACCCTTACCACTCTTCCACCTATAAGTCAATACACAGAAGTTAAGGGTTTAAAATTAAAAAAAATGCTTAAAAAAAAAGAAGATCATCTATGTTCTATTTGTAATAACCTCCCATCAATTTAGATTAACTTGTGGTCACAATTCAATTCAACCAACATTTATTGGTCACTTAGTATGCAAAGCCATGAACTGGGAATTGAGGAAGATACAAAATCTCTTCCCTCATAGAATTTATAAAGTATAGTAAGGGGATATAACACATACATAACTATATTTTATGAGTGTATTAGAGAGATGAAAATAAAGTGCCTTACAAAATCCAAGGGAAAAAAGAAAAGCAAACGAATGAAAGTATTTACTATGTGTCTACTGGGAAAAGGGAGATTAGGGAACCTTTCATTGGTGTTGGACTTTAGAGAAAGGACAGACATTCAACAGATAAAGAGAATATATTACTCATAGAGAAATATGTGAGGAAAGGCCCAGAGATGAGAAGGTGTGCTGAATCCTTTAGGTTTGAATAGATGGCAAAACTGGGAAGAAAAATCATTCTTTACCATTTCCCAAGGGGAGCAGAATTCAGGGCAAATCTCAGTCAAGTATCTGGGAAACACAGAGCAAGCAAAAAACCACAACTCAGCATTCACACACCATCTATACATGAATATTTTTAAAGCTGGGGTTATAAGGTTGCCTGCTTGGCTCAGTAAGAGGCCCTTAAAACTAAGTTTCACAATCCCACGTTGGAGACCATCTGGATGACGTGCGGGCATGCATGCTGAACAGGACTTAGGAACAACAACAAACAACACAAACATTTTAGTGCTATTTCAAGGAGCGGGTTTTGGCCCCAGCAAGTGTAGTGCGTGCAGAGAATGCGTGTGCTGAAGAAGATAGATTACTACTGGGCAGCACTTGTTAGCTCAAACACAATTGTGTTAACTTGGACTCATAGAAAATCAAACCTGGAAAGGAACTTAAGAGTCATCTAATCTGATTCCCAGGCTTTAAAAATGGTGACTGAAGCCAAAGAAAGGTAGTGATTTGGTCAAAATCACCTGGTTAATAAGACTGACCCCAAATTCTTTCTACTACATTACAATTAAATTCAGTTAGATTAAACCAAGGAGTCTTCATTTAGGGTCCACAGATCTTTCTTCTCAAGGGACCTGGGAAAAAATGACATCTTTATTTTCACCAACCTCTAACGGAAATTTAGTGATTCCTTTGATCATGAATGTATACAATAAAATATTCTGAGGACTCCATAGATTTCCTCAGATTGCCAAAGTGATCTATGATACAAAAAAGGTTAAGGATTCTTGGATTAAACACACATTTCATTAAACCTTTAAATTAAATCCTATGTTAGACTGTAGGGACACAAATATAAATATGGCACAAAAACTGCTCTCAAAGAGGTAAGGGCAAAGGAGTGTCAAGCATGGAGTTATGAGAAACTAAAGAAGGAAGAAATTATTTTCGTGAGGTTGGAAGGTTTCTCAAAGAACCATTGTTGTTTGGATTAAAGATTGCTTAGCACTAACTAAGTAAATTGTGATACATGATTATAAAGTGATGAATTATGAATATGATAAAAACAAAGAATAGAGAAAGAAACTGATGCAAAGAGAAGTGAGTATGGAAAATAATATCTACAATGACTGAAACAACTGAAATAACACTGACTGAAAGAATAACAAAAAAATGATTGCAACTAAAAGCTATGAAATTATAAAGACTAGGCTTTACCAAAGAGATATAAGAAGGCACCAAATCCCTTCTTCTTTGCATAGGCAGGAAACTAGGGCTGTAGTACATTTCATACAATGTCAGAGTTTTTCAGTATATTTTTTGGTTTTGCAGAACATTTCCCCTTTCTTTTTTATTCTTTGTTACAAGCTATGGAAAGGGTAGGAAGAACAACACATTGGAACATATAGATAAAACTCCAAAATAACAATATAATTTTATTTAAAGAAAAAAAAATTGTCCAGTACTGGATTAGGTGTCATGGGGTCTGAGTTCTAGTTCTGTCTATCATTATTTATATTTGAGGTTTTTAGTAAGTGTCATCTTTAGAAGTCAGTGTCTTCATCTAGAAAATGAGGGGTGGGAACTAGGCTAGAGAATTCTTTCTAATCTGACGTTGTAAGTCCTATGCTCTAAGGTTACTTCTAGCTGTGAGATCCTATACTCCAAGGTCCTTGTCAGCTGATTATATGTGCCATATTCTTTGGTCCCTATAAGTTTAGACATTTCATGATTCTAATTAAGTCACATTAACATTCTAGGGTCCGGGGAGCTATGAACCCCTATTTATGACATTCAGTGTTTCTACTCCATCTCATCTCACAAACATTATTCTCCCAGATCATGAAGCCTTTGGAACTGTTCAAGTTGCTGGACAGCTGAATCATCCTGCTTCTGCCTGAAGACTTATTTAACTACCCATTCTCTACCCCCCAAACCCCACTCTCTAGCCAATCAGGACGGGACAAAGCCACTGGGTTCCCTTGTTGATGTTGCCAGAGCAGGTATGCCTATATTCAATAAACTCCAGTAATGTTCCTGAACAAATACAAAATGCTATTAGGCATTCAAAGCCCTTCATAACCTACCCTCTTTCTACTTTTCCAGCCTTATTATACCTTATTCTCCAACATGTGCTCTTCGATCCAGTGACACTGGCCTCCTGACTTTTCACCAGCAAGACATTCTGTCTCTTAACCCAGGGCATTCTCTCAGTCAGGAATGCTCACCCTCCTCCATTCTGACTACTAACCTCTTTGGTTTCCTTTAAGTCTCAACTAAGATGCCCCCTTCTACAAGAAGTCTTTTTTAACCCCTCTTAATTCCACCACCTTCCCTCTGCTAAATATTTTCTGTTTATCCTCTAGCCTTGCTTTGTAGACATTTGTTTGCATGTTATCTCCCCCTTTAGATTCCAAGCTTCTTGGGGGTTGGGGGACAGGGAATATCTTTTGCCTCTTTTTGTGTCCTCAGTGTTTAGCACTGTGTCTGGCATATAGAGGGCACTTAATATATGTTGATTGACTGATTGTCTTGTCAAAAGGAAAAGATTTAAAGAAGAACCATATAGTCCTATGATGGTGAACCTATGGCATGTATGCCAAAAAGGGCACACAGAGCCTTCTTTGTGAGCATATCTGCAGTCCCCCATCAGAGTTCATTATTAGAAAGCCAGAGGGACTTGGGGCAGAGCTGTTCCCCTCTCCCTCTCCATGTGCCTGAGAACATTCTTCACTTCAATACCACCTTGCCCTGCAGCCCAATGAGAGTTCTTCCTCCCTTCCCTGTCTGGGGTAAGGAAGGTGGGCTTGGGGGTGGGGGGAAGAGGAGCACAGCACTTGGTCTCTGGGGAGTGAGGCATGGCACTCCGTCTCTAAAAGGTTCACCATCACTGATCTAGTCCATAACAATAAAGAAAAAGGAAACCACTAGAGAAATACATGGACAGAGATAAGTGTTGAGGGTTTGAGCTCCTTCTTTGGAAAGATGTGAGTAAAGGGCACATGAACCCTATTAATTTAGAAAGTAGGTCAGGCAAAGAGGCTGGAGGATCCCCGTTCTGTTCCTCAGGAGTTCTGCTCCTCCTGATTCAGCAGAGAGCCTATATTTGAAGTAAAAAAATCCTTTAAACCTGCCTTAAATTATAATTTAACTTTTTATAGATTATAGAATCATAAAATATCTGAGTTGCGAGGGACATTAAGGACTTTCCAAACCCTATATCTTAAAAATTGAGGAAACAGCCGTGGGAGGTTATGTGACTAGTCTAAAATTTTTATTGATTTGGGAACAAATTTCAGCTTAATAAACTGAAGAACTCTGTAAAAAATTTATCTGCCCAAAAAGAACAGGCTGTCTTGTGAGTTAGAGAGTTACCAGAAGTAGTCAGAAGTGTCAAAGCAGAGGTTAGATGACTACTTGTCAGAGATGCTGTATTGGAGATTCCTATTCTAGGGCATAGAACTAGATGACCTTAAGGTCCCTTCCAGCTCCTGGATGAGAGAATACAATTACTGGTATCCAGGGAAAACTTGATTCCCTTTAGCAACTATTACACAATTTGTAAGTGTAGGAATTTAGGTTGCCTGGTTGCCAGATCATGACAATAGAAAAAAAGTTTTTTTGGTCTCCTGAGTTCTTGTCTGTAAGGGAAAGCTGACAAGTGGTAAAAGGGGAGGGAAGGTGACACAGGTAGGAAAAGAAAGAGAATAAAATCAGGCCACTGACATAGTGGTCTATTAGAAAGGGCAATAGATTTGAAGTAAGATAGTTTGAGCTTGAATGCAGGTCTGCTACTTACCACTTGACTGAACAAGTTCCATCTCTTTGATCCTTACCTGCCTCATTTAAATGAAGAGGTTTGGACTAGATGATCTCTAAGGTCATTCCCAATTGGAAATCCCATCATTTGTCCCATTAAATGTCCAGTAAATAGATTACAGGTCATCTGTTGACCCTGTTCCATCAGGGTTATAATAACTGTAATAATAATATCTTGAATTTCTATAGTGCTTGAATGAGAGATTTCATCATAAACTCTCTCAAAAGATGACAATGAAGCACCCAAATCAAAAAACATTTTCAGTCACATCAGTTAGAAAAACTGACTATGGCACTGTGACAGGAAAAGTTACAAACATGGAAAGAGTTCGCCAGGTATAAACCCAGGTCTCCCAAGGAAGCTGGCTCCTGGCTGTTTGCTCTTTCTTCAATAGCAGCAGCCAAGGCAGAGGCTTGGAACTGAGCTTCTAAGAAGAACAAGATGTTGGGGCCAGGCAGTGTAATAGCCTTAGAAAATCCCTCTAGGCTCCCCTTTAAGCCCTGCTCTACAGCCAGGAAAGCAAGGAACTAGATTGATCATGCCAATGCTTTGTCACTTCATTAGATCTAGACATCTCAATATATTGAGTGCCAAAAGCAAATTTCCTTAACATTATAATATTTAGAACTTGAATAAGCCTTAAATACTATCTAGTCCAGTGCTCTCACTTTATAAATGAAGAAACTTAGGTCCAGACCAAGGAACTGACTTCCTCTTGGTCACAGTTAGCAAAGAGTAGAGATAGTGTCCAGTCTAAACCATCTGATTTTATTCCATATGAACTTTCTGTTGCTGTACTGGAACTGTGACACATAATAGCAAGCAAACCTACCTTTTATAGAAAAATCCAGAGCAGAGAAAAGTTCTTTGTAGATATTAAAATACTAATGAATATGGCAATGTGTCTGGAGGGGGTTATTATATACTTTTCTTCCTCCCTCTGCTCAACAAACATTTATGAAGCACCTAATATGTGCAATGCCTTATGCTTGGGAGAGGAGGAAATACCAGGACAAAGAAAGGGGTTGGGGTCCCTATGCTTTAGGAGCTTAGAATGGGGCAAATAAGAAAAATATTAGATGGAATACATACGATGAGAGCAACTCTTGGTGGTGAGGCAGAAAGCACAACGAAGTTTGAAATTTGGGCTCAAGTCTTGTTTTGAATACTTAATAGTTGAAACTTCCTCAATTGTAGAATAAGGGAGATGGTCTAAATATCCTCTGAGGCCCCTTAAAGTTACAGAGCCAACATCCTGTGGTTGGCATATCTGCCCTACCACTTATTACCTGAGTGTCAGTGGGCAAATAGCAAAACCCTCTCATGGCCTGTTTTCTCATCTGTAAGGATAAGGCTGGGGGATTGGATTAGACACTAGATCTATGACTTCAGAAGTAAACTCTAAGTGTATAGAAGTATATTCTCCTTACTACCTCAACAGAATTAGAGTCTAAATTTAGAGCACTGGCAAGTTAAGTGACTTACGCAGGACCACAGAGTCAATAGATTTCTGAGAAGAGCCTTGAGCCTACTTCTCCTGGCTCTGAGGCCAGCTTTCTATTTATGTTACCACATTGTTTCCCCTTAAACCATAATAACACTTGTACTACTTCCCTCCTATGGTTATGGAAAGTAAAGTACTTTGTATGTATATGTACAAAAATGTAGCAGGCAAAGAGTTGGAAACCGAAGAGATGCCTATCAATTAGAGAATGGTTGAACAAGTTATGGTATATGATTGTAATGGAATACTATTATGTCTTAAGAAATGACAAACAGGATTATCACAAAAAAAAAACTTAGAAAGAATTATATGAAGTGATGCAAAGTGAAATAAACAAAACCAGGAGAACATTGTACACAATAATAGCAATACTATATGATGATCAGAGGTGAAGGACTAAACTATTTATTATCAGCAATTCAAGGTTCCAAGATAACCCCAAGGGACTCAGGAGTCATGATGAAAAATACTATCCAAGGCCACAGAAGGAACTATTTGATTCTGAATGCAGATCAAAACATTTTTCACTTTATTTTCTTCATGAGTTTTTTCTTGTATGTGCTGTATTTGTCTTCTTTCATAGCATGAGGAATATGAAAATAGGTACTATGTGATAGCACTAGTATAACCTATGTCAGACTATTACTGTCTTGGGCAGGAGGAAGGGAAAGAAAAGAATCTGGATCACAAAGTGTCAGCTAATCATTGTTAAAAATATTTCTATGTGTAACTGAAAAAAAAAGTAAATTTAAAAAGTAAATTAAGGTACTTTGTAAACTTTAATATAATGTGAACTATTATGGTTCTAAGAGGAACATGAAATGTTTTAAGACCAGAGGAGAAACCTTTTAGCTGAAGGTTAGCAGGAATCAGAAAAGGCTTCATAGAATTGGGCCTTGCACAAAGTAGACACCATCATAAATGCTGACTGAAGGAGTATTTGAGTAGGATGGATTTTTAAAAGGCCAAGTGGGATAGGAAAGCATTTCAAATAGAACAATCTGAACAAAGATACAGAAAAGGGAAGGTGCTGGTTCTTGATATACAAAGGGCAGAGAAGAATTCAGTCCAAGTTCTCAAAAAAGGGAATACGTACAAAAATACATATATTTTCATTTAGAATGTGCCACGTATATAGTATTACTTTGGTGCTAGAATAAATACTATCATTTTTACAGGGCTTTAAGAACTACCAAGTACTTTATATGTTACAGGGTCATGAGATCATTGACAAGGACCTGGAAAAGCCCTCAAAGGCCATCAAGTCCAACCCCTGAGGGTATCTGCCTTGGTCATACAGCTGCCAAGGGTCAGAGGTGGGATTTGAAACCATATCTTTTCTAACTTTCAGTCTAGCGAAGTGATTCCCAAAGTGGGCGCTACTGCAGCAATCCAGGGAGGTGGTGATGGCCACAGGCGCATTTATCTTTCCTATTAATTGCTATTAAAAATTTTTTTTAATTAATTTCCAGGGGGCTAAGTAATATTTTTTCTGGAAAGGGGGCAGTAGGCCAAAAAAGTTTGGGAACCACTGGTCTAGCACAACACCTTTCTACTACACTATGCTACAGGAAATCTGAGGAAGAAGAGATTGCTTTCAGGTCTATGGGGGGAAGGGAAGGGAAAGAAAACAAGGAAGGTTCATGGGGAAGGCAGCATTTTCACTGGGTTTTGAAGGATGGGCAGGATGTTAATAGGCAGAAACTTAAGTATTCTGGCAGTTGAGAAAGACTCTTGCAGCCTAGGGAAAAGCCTTAGAGGTCTCTTCCAGTTTGTGACTGTGGGGCTATAGAAAAGTGGAGCATCCTTAACTACCAGGAAACGAGGCCAGAAGAAAAGAATGTAGAAAGCTGCAATTGGAAACACATCCTGTTGGGCTCAAATGAGAGAGACAGAGGGAGATTAGGAAAAGGAGAAGCTATCAGTCCTATCTAGGGTAAACAAAATTGCTGATCACAGGAAGGGGAGGGCAAGAGGTAGAATGTCCTGTGATAATTATAGCCTTAGGTCCTGAAAAAGACTAGGCAAGAGGAAAATGGGATCTAGAATGATCATTTCAGAACCAATTAAGAAAGATAGCATGATAATGACGGGAAGAGCTCTGGACTAAGGTTAGAGAATCTGGGTTCAATTCAATAAACATCTCTTAAGCACTGTACTACAGCTAGGGAAAGGCATGTGCTTTTGAAGGAGAAAATGTATACACAGATAAATAAAAAATATGTATAAAATAAACACATTGTGTATTTGGGGTAGGGGAAGCACTATTTGGGAGAGGAAGAAGAGTGTGAACTGAGTTCTAAAAAGAGCTACTAAGAATTCTAGTAATGTAGAAAGGTTCTACCTTCTCTACCTCTTTTGAATGCAGATTTAGATTTCTGCCAGTTTCTCCCCAGTGAGGCTCTTTCTTGGACTCTCTTCCAACAAAGGGGGAAGAGGCACTTCTCCTCCCTCCTCCCAATCCCCTGTTTGTAGCAGGTACTAGGGGCTCCTGGAAGCAAGAACATATGCTTGCCCAAGAGGGCTAGCTATAGGTGTTTAAGTCCCAGGCAGCCTCTTCTGTGTTGTTTTTTTTCCTGAGCACAGGTCACTTAGGAATGAGAACAACAGTCATTTCCAGTCATGGCAGCCATCTTATGAGCTCCAGGGTTCCTAATTTGCTGCCAGTTGTACAGCAAGAAATACTTCTTGCAAATGGACCATTTCTCAGAGAAGATGATCAAGGGCACTATCACCCTAAACCTGGAAGGGTTATGTCTGGCTAGCCAGAAGTTCTGACATTTGAGAGTCACTTGGAACAGGGAGACTCAAGGAGAAAGTAAAATGCCTACTCAGCATCCCACCAATTGCCCTTACCTTTCTGGGACATTGATCGATTATTGTTTTATGTTTCAAATGTTTCTTTTATGGTGGAAGAAATAAATAGCTATCTTATACCTGATATCTCCTTTGTACTTCTTTTCTGAAAAGGTACTAATCCCTTTTTGGGAGACTCTGGATATGAGCCATACCTAAGTTTTATTTTATAGATTCTCTCTGGAGTCGGGGTGGGGGTGGGGAGAGGCATGACAAACCAAAAAATCCAAAAAAGGCCTGATTCCCCTTTTGAGGGTCCAGCCACCCCTGGAAAGAATCTGGGCTCCATGTAAGAACAAAGCACGATCATCTTTTGGAAAGGCCAAAGATCACATGCAAAATAATTACAAAACGATTTCATAGGGTAGAGGGGAAAGTGAGAGGATGCTAAACTCTAACATGAGAGGACTCTAGCAGAGTCACCCAGGGATCAGTGCCTGTTTCTGTGAGGCTTTATCAGAGGAATCAGAAAAGCCTCTTGGATAAAGCATTTAAACTTCAAGGGAGATAGAGATTCCAGGAAGCAGGGGTGAAGAGGAAGAATATTTTCAGATTGGAGGCCATGTGTTTGGGGCTCAGGCCCTGGCTCTGTCATTTACAGTGTGTGACTATAGGGAAATCACTTCACCTTTAAGCCTTGGCAACCTCTTGGGTAAAACAGGGATAAGAATCTTTTCATTGCCAAACTGTCAGTGATTGGGAAAGTGTTTTGCAAAACTTATATAGTGCATGTGTAAGTCTCAGTTTGTTTTTTTTTTTAAAGAAGAATCACTGAAGTTCAGATGGAAAGCTTTTCAAAGACTGCCTCAGGAGATACAGATTTCACAAAGTCTCCTCTGGCAGCACATTGGATAAGTAGCCATTTAATCTTTGCCACAGACCCTGAATGAGAGGGACCCTTCTAAAGCAGCTTTTTTCTACTTTGGGATAGCTCTACTTGTTAAGGAAATATTCCATACTCCAAGTCTAAACTTGCCTTATTGCAACCTGTACCCACCTAGTTTTATACTCACAGGGTTAAACAGAATGAACCTAGGCCTTCTTCCATGCAATAGGCTTTCAGATACTTGAAGGCAACTACCATGTCTGCATTAAGTTTTCCTTTTCCTCTCTCCTGGTGGGCCTTCATACCAGCCCTCTCATCTCTTCCAACAGACTGCTCTGGCAATCATCCTCTAGAGTTCTGGGCTAGCTCTCTGATCTCCCATCACTTCCTACTGGATGCTCCCTGGTACTTAGAAATTCATTCAAATCTTCCCTGCTATAAAAATCCTCCTAAATATTCTCTCAAACTATTGTTCTATGTCTCTCTCATTCTTCTTTATCAAAGTTCTAAAAAAAGCAGCTGTCCTCTATGGTCTCTACTATACTCTGGGAAAGGAATTCTTTATTGTCTATCCTGAGTTTACACTAACTTAAATACCTCACTAGATTGTGAAGACAAGATTATCTCTCCTTTGTCTACCTTTTGATTGAATCAACACAAGCTGGAACTAGGTGGAGGAGCTCGAAAACCACTTAGTGAATTCACACCCTCAGAAACTCAATCAGCCAGGATGAGTATTCATCTCTCCAGAAGGTGAGAACTTAACCTTCAGAAGGTGAGAAGTTGAACCCACAGACACTGCCCCCCTGGGCAGTGCTAGACAATTTGGAAACTGTGATTGGTCCCTGAGAAGAGGGGCAGGGATAAGAAGTCACCATAAAAGCAAGCCCTGAACTCCCTCAGAGGATTAGTGTCTTCTGGAGATAGTCTTCTGACTGGGGAGATTTGTTGAGAGAGTTTTGCTGGAGACTGCTGCTTGGAGCTCGCCTTCAACTTAGACTCTGACTCCTGGACTACTTCGTTGGGTGAGTGAAAGGCTGATTCCTTTTCTAGTTTCCTAAGAAACTAGCTTCCATCTTGGAGGAGGCCGAGTGGTTACTCACCACCAGCCTTCCTGTTTGAGAACTAATTAATCTGCCAGGATTAAGCAGATCTGGAGTAAACATTTAGGTTAATAGGATAGATAACCTTTCTTCTCCCTTCGCAGTTCTCTACTTTATTGTTTCCTCTCCATTTTGTAAATACTTGTAATTAAATTTCTGACTTGAGATATAATAAATATCGGTGTCCATGCAATTTCATAAATTCTTGTCCAACCATTAAATTTAACCTTTACATTTCTATGGTACTATTGTACTCTATGGTATTCTACCTTCCTCCTACTCACTTCCAAATCCTTCCTCATCTTGCTTCTAACCTCATTTTTCAATTGAACCTATTCTTGATATCTACTTATTAAATATTACTTTTTAATAAGTACTTGTTATGTGCCAGACACTTGCTAAGCCCCCAGGGTACAAAGAATGGCAAAACTGGGCCTTTGCCCTCAAAGAGGTCACATTGTAATGGATTATAGCAGGGGTCGGCAGTGTATGGCTGTAGAGCCATATTTGGCTCTTTTGAGGCCAGATATAGCTCTTTCTGCAGGAGCCATAAAGTTTTTTCAGGCGCTGTTACAGGAGCCGCACTGTGAGCACTGTACGGCTCTCACAAAATTGCATTTTAAAAAATGTGGCGTTTATGGTTCTCATGACCAAAAAGGTTGCCGACCCCTGGATTATAGGCATAGATACAGGTATAGACAACAAGCAAATAGCTGTGTACAAACACAATATCTGCAGGGTAAATGAAAGGTAATCTTAAATATAAATTACCAACCAATGATCTCTAATTGCCAAGAATAATTGCTTTTTCCAATTTTCATTTTCCTTGTTTTCTTTGCAGCTTTTTACATTGCTGTTTACCCTGTCTAGGTCCATGTGAAACCACTCTCTTCAGGTTCTCTTCCTCTATGGCCTTCTTTCTTCATCTTCCTTTGTTATATCATCACCCATGTGCCCTTCTCTAACAAAATACTCTCTAAGAGACTCTTTTCCTTTTATATCCTCTTATTTGGTAACCTTACCAGTTCCAAAGAGTTTAACTATCACCTCTGTCCAGATAACTCCCAAATCTAAATGTCCTGCCTTAGTATGTCTTCTGGGGTCCAGGCCCATATCACCAGCTGCTGAATAGACATTTCAAACTGACTGTCCTAAAGGCATCTCATATGCAACAAGTTCAAAACAGGACTTCTTTTCTTCTCCTCAAAACATACTCCTCTTCTAAATTTCCCTACTACTAACAATGGCAATACTAGCATCTTTCCAGTCACCCAGATTCACAACCTTCAAGTTACCCTTGACTCCTCATTCTCTCACCTTATATACCCCTATATAGAGTTACCAAGTCTTGTGGAATCTATGTGCACAACATTTTTCACATTCATCTCTTTCTTTCCACTCACATGGCCACTACCCTAATTTAGACCATGACCTCTTGCCTTGCCTCCCTGTCCTGACAATTTGTCTGTTATCCTTAAAGCACAGTCTGATCACATCATTCCAGTGATACCAAATGGTCTTTTAAGATCAGATACAAATTCTTCTGTTGGGTATTTAAAACCCAATCTGGCTCCAACCTGGCTATCCAGCCTCATTGTATTCTTGTGAAGGAGATAATACAATTAGAGGAATTGAGATTTGGTCTGATCCCTGATAGAAGGACTAGTTAATGGTCCAATGTTAACGAAATGAGAGAACTTGGTGGAATATTCCAGGGACCTGTGACTGTGCTTTTTAACAGTTGTTATCAACAGCTCTCCGGCCTCAAGACTCTTCCACCTCCAGTCCATCTTCTATTCAGATGTAAAAATGATTTTTCCTAAAGCATAGGTCTGTCCATGTCACACACTACATCCCCAATCCACTTCAATAAACTCCATGGCTTCTTATTATATTCATAAATAAACATAAAATCCTCTCTTAAGCTTTTAAAGACCTAAATAACTTTATTCCTTCTTTTTTTTTTTTTTTTTTACATCTTAGTCCCTCCCATGTGTCCCACAATCCAGTGACACTGGCCTCCTTGCTGTTCCTAGAATGAGACAACTCATTTCCCCACTTTATGCATTCTCATTGTCCCCCATGCCGGAAATTCTCTCCCTCTTCATCTCTGCCTCCAATCTTACCTTTCAGAGAAATCTTTTTCTGATTCTCCTTAATGGTAATGTCTTCCCTCAGTTGATTATCTCCAATTTATCTTGTGTATATCTTGTTTGTAAATAGTTGTTTGCATGCTATCTCCCCAATCATATTATGAGCTCCTTTAGAGCAAAGGATGCTTTATGTTTTTTGTCTTTCTTTCCTTCCCTCTTTCCTTCCTTCCTTCCTTCCCCTTAAAGCTCCTTCCTCAACAGTTCCTGGCACATAGAAGGTACTTAATAAATGCTTGTTGACTTTACTTGTTGAGTACCTTTCACTCAAGCCATAGGTCTCCATCCATTCCCAGCCAAATCATTACAAAAGATACTTGTTTATACTTCTCTCACTTCCTAACCCTCTGCAAGCTAGCTTCTGACTTCACTCTCAACTGGCATTGCTCTCTCCTAAGTTCTCTTTTAATTGCCAAACTGATGGTCTTTTTTTCAGTTCTCATCCTTCTTATCTCTCTATGGCACCTGACACAGTTGGCCACTTTCTTTAACTGGCTGCTCCACTTTTTCTGGGTTTTCATTATACCTCCACCTCTTAATTCTCCTCCTGCTTGTGGGACTACTCTTCTGGCTCTTTATCCACATCACTCCTCCCAACTAAGGCTGTATCTCAAGGCTCTGTTCTTTCTGCTATGTTCTTTCAGGTAATGACTTCAAAAGTTTCAATGAATTCAGTTATCATTTTTATGCAGCTGAATCCCAGACCTTCCCACTTCAAACTAACTTTCTTCCACAGAGCTGCCAAAATGATTTTATCTGCTTATATCACTCTCCTACCCAATAAAAACCCTTACCTTCTGTCTTAGAATTGTTCAAAGGCAAGGGCTTGGCAATCAGGGTTTTGCCCTGATTCGCCCAGGGTCATACAGCTAGAAAGCATCTGAAGTCACATTTGAACCCAGGACCTCCAGTCTCCAGGCCCGGCTCTCTATCCATTAAGCTACCTAGCTGCCTCTTAACTGAATGACTCTTTTTTTTTTTTTTTTTAAATCTTACCTTCCATGTTGGAGTTAATACTATGTATTGGTTCCAAGGCAGAAGAGTAGTAAGTGGCAATGGGGGTTAAGTGACTTCCACAGGGTTGCACAGCTAGGAAGTGTCTGAGGCTAGATTTGAACCCAGAACCTCCCATCTCTAGGCCTGGCTCTCAATCCATTGAGCTACCCAGCTGCCCCACTGAATGACTTTCTGCATATAATATTTCTTTCCTGATCCTAGCAACTTGGTATTTATTTTTTATTTATTAGGTATATGCACATACATACACAATATTGTCTCCCTTGCTGGACAAAACATAAGCTCCCTGAGACCAGGTAAAGTTTCATTTTTGTCTCTACATATTCAAAGTCTAGCACAGTAGCTGGAACATAATAATACTTAGTAAATATTGTTGACTGATTGAAAACACAAAGGAGATAAAGCTAGACAATCAAGTTGGAGCCAGACTGTGGAGGGCCTTATGTGCCCTTCATAAAATATCAGAAGTGTAATAGAGGAAACCAAAATAGAAATTCTAGTGGAAGACAAGTAAGAAGCCAAGTGAAGAAAGGGCTAAGCTTCAAGTCAAAAAGGCTTCAGTTCAAATTTTTTCTAACTGTGTGACCCTGTGCAAGCTACTTAACCTCTGTTTGCCTGTTTCCTCATCTGTTAAAATAAAGATAATAATAGCACCTACCTCTCAGGGTTGTTGTGAAAATGAGATAATAATAGTAAAACACTTAGCCCTTATTCTGTGCCAAGTAAGTGGCACATGGGAAGTGCTATATAAATATTAGGTATTATTATTATTTGACATGTTGAAGAAGTTACTTTTTCTATAGGCCTTAGTTTCCTTATTTAAAAAATTAAGAGATTGGATTACACGGTGTGAAAATTTCCCTCTAGATCTTTAATCACGTGAAGTAATATTGGCGAGCCTTGGCAAAAAGTTGAAAAATCAGTATAGGACTGGTGGGTAAAAAAAAAAAAGAAAAAGAAAAAACATCAATAAAACTTAAAAAAAAACCCCAAGGATTATAAAGGACACAGGATAATGGGTGAAAAAGGTCAAGAAAAAAAGCCCTGAACAGGGTGCAAGGGTAGGGTTTCTCTACATACAACTACCTGATCAAAGTGGTCAGGCAGTCAGTTCAAGCCTTGAAGAGGAAAGGTCAAAAAGGAAAAGGATCACTAGCCTGTTCGGAATGGGGTCAGAAGGTTATCAGTTTTCCATCCACTTTGCTTTCCTTCCTTTCTTGATAGGCTTTTTAAGACAGCAGAGCAAAGAGAAGCATCTTCAACATATTTCTCTGTCTTCAGAAATGAAAGCAAGGGCAGAGAAGGGGAAATAGTATCCTATTACTTTTCAATGACCTCCCAGGGTAGGCCCAGGGGCTTTAGAAACATAGCACGTGGTCACCTTGCTCCAATGAATTTTAGGTCAGGAGTATTACAGGCATGTCTTAAGATACAGAAATTGGACAAAACCAAACCTATCTTCTTTGCCCCAAATCACATTCTATCCACAATGCAGGCATCATCTTTGATTCCTCATTCATTTTCTTACCGCCCCCCCCATCTTCATCTATTATTTTTATCTTTATATATAGCATATACCTACTTCTCCCCTATGCTACTGTCCCACTCCTGGACTATTACAATAGTCTGCTGCTGGTTGGTCTGAATGCCACAAATCTCTTCCCACTGCATTCCATCCTCCATTCAACTGTTAAAGAGATTTTCTTAAAGCACAGGTCTGCTCACTGTTTCATTCCTCCCCAACTCAATCAACTCCAGTGGCTCCATAGTGTATCTAGGATGAAATGAAAAATTCTGTTTGGCATTCAAAGCCCTTTCTGATCTGTTCCTCTGACTCACCCTCATGTACTCTGCAATGCCTTGACACTGGCCTCCTTGCTGCTCATTCCTCAAATAAGACCCTTTATCTCCCAACTCCAGATGTATTTTTCTGGCTGTCCCTCATGTCTGGAATGCTTTCCATCTTCATCTCTGCCTCCATGCTGAAACAAACTTACATTTCTCTAAGCTTCAGCAGTTTGGGGCTGCCCTGGACCCCTGAGTCACTGCCTAGACCTTAAAGGCTACACCTAGGGGAAGAAAAGAGAGAGTCAAGGAGAGACAGGGAAGACACATTATAGCAGTGATGGTAAACCTATGGCACAGGTGCCAAAGATGGCATGCCAGAGCACTCTGTGGGTACTTGGCCACCCTCCCCCACAAGAGTTAGTTACTAAAAAGGCAGAGGGACTTGGGCAGAGCTGGTCCCTTCCCCCTCTCTACTATGCCTGACAACATTTTCACTTCATCCATCCCTCTGCCCAGCAGCCCAATGGAAGCATGCAGTGGGTAAGGTGGGCAGCTCACAGGTAACAGACCTGGAGGAGAGAAGAGCACTCAGGCCACTCCCCTCCCCCTCTTCACATGCACTGAGGACATTTCTCACACGACCTGGTCCTCTGCCCAGCAGCCCAATGGGAGAGCTTCCTCCCTCCTGTGGAGGTTGGGAGGAGCATGGCACATGGTCTCTGGGGTGACAGGCATGGCACTCAGTCTGGGGGGGGGCGATGGGGGCAGGGCCTGGCATTCCATCTCTAAAAAGTTCACCATCACTGCATTTTAGCATAACACAAAAGTTCAATAGTAGAAAGGATTATTTAAGGATCACGAAGACACTAATGTTTCCAGTGGAAAAGTTATTTACTCTGAGGTCTAGAACTATTTAGATTAAGGAGAGGAGAGTGATAAACTTTTAGAAAGAACAAAGGAAGATGACTTCATTTAGTGTCTCCTCTGCTGTTCACTTTTATTCAATCTATTGGAGTGACTCGTTTTTTTTTTTTTTTTTAAACCCTTACCTTTTGTCTTGGAGTCAATACTGTGTATTGGCTCCAAGGCAGAAGAGTGGTAAGGGTAGGCAATGAGGGTCAAGTGACTTGCCCAAGGTCACACAGCTGGAAGTGTCTGAGGCCAGATTTGAACCTAGGACCTCCTGTCTCTAGGCTTGGTTCTTAAGGCTTGGTGGGGTGACTCTTCTAAAGAATCCAAGGAGGACTATTTGACAAAAACTGTTGGGAAAATTGGAAAACAATATGGGAGAGATTAGGTTTAGATCAGCATCTCACACCCTACACCAAGATAAATTCAGACTGGGTGAATGATTTGAATATAAAGAAGGAAACTATAAGTAAGTTAAGTGAACACAGAATAGTATACTTGTCAGATCTATGGGAAAGGGAAAATTTTAAAACCAAGCAAGAGTTAGAAAAAATTACCAAATGTAAAATAAATAATTTTGATTATATTAAATTAAAAAGGTTTTGTGTAAACAAAAAATGCAACAAAAATTAGAAGGGAAACAACAAACTGGGAAAAAATTTTTATAACAAAAAACTCTGACAGAGGTCTAATTACTCAAATATACAAGCTAAATCAATTGTATAAAAAATCAAGCCATTCCCCAATTAATAAATGGGCAAGGGACATGAATAGGCAATTTCAGATAAAGAAATCAAATCAATAAGCACATGAAAAAGTGTTCTAAATCTCTAATAATTAGAGAAATGCAAATCAAAACAACTCTGAGGTACCACCTCACACCTAGCAGATTGGCTAAAATGATAGCAGAGGAGAGTAATGAATGCTGGAGGGGATGTGTCAAAATTGGGACATTAATGCATTGCTGGTGGAGTTGTGAACTGATCCAACCAATCTGGATGGCAATTTGGAACTATGCCCAAAGAGCTCTAAAAGACTGTCTGCCCTTTGATCCAGCCATAGCATTGCTATGTTTGTACCCCAAAGAGATCATAGATAAACAGACTTGTACGAAAATATTTATAGCTGCGCTTTTTGTGGTGGCAAAAACTGGAAAACAAAGGGATGCCCTTCAATTGGGAAATGGCTAAACAAATTGTGGTATATATTGGTGATGGAATACTATTGTGCTCAAAGGAAAAATAAACTGGAGGAATTCCATGTGAACTGGAAAGACCTCCAGGAATTGATGCAGAATGAAAGGAGTAGAGCCAGAAGAACATTGTATACAGAGACCAATACACTGTGGTAAAATCAAATGTAATGGACTTCTGTACTAGCAGTAATGCAATGACCCAGGACAATTCTGAGGGATTTATGGAAAAGAATGCTACCCACATTCAGAGGAAGAACTACAGGAGTGGAAATACAGAAGTAAAACAATTGCTTGAACACATGGGTTGATGCGGACATGATTGGGGATATAGACTCAAAACAACCACACCAATGCAACTATCAATAATATGTAAATAAGTCTTGATTGATGACACATCTTAAAACCAGTGGAAATGTGTTTGGATATGGGGAGGGTGATGAAGGGGAAAGTAAAAACATGAATTATGTAACCATGGAAAATTTTTCTAAAAAAATAAAATATTTAAATCTTAAAAAAAAAAAAAAGAATTAAAAAAAAAAAAGAATCCAGGGAAGGGGCAGCTGGGTGACTCGGTGGATTGAGAGCCAGGCCCAGAGATAAGAGGTCCTAGGTTCAAATCTGGCCTAGCTGTGTGACCCTGGGCAAGTCACTTAACCCCCATTGCCTAGGCCTTACCACTCTTCTGCCTTGGAACCAATACACAGTATTGATTCCAAGATGGAAGGGAAAGGTTATTTAAAAAAAAAAAATCCAGGGACCCATTCCGTGGTGTATTTAAGCTTTCATGTGTGAAGAGAAAGTCAGCAAGGAAACTGGTCTAGGATTAAACCTGGAAAGATCATGTGGGAAAGGGGACAAGGTAGAGGAGAAAAGTTAACAAACAATTATTAAGCACCTATTAAGAATAGAGCTACATATTGAGGGAAGGCAACAAGTATAGTTAGAATGAGATATTCTGGTCCTCATGGAACTCACACAAAAAGTTAACTATAATAAATGCTTTGTGAGGTCTATGAGATCAGGTTAAGCCTCATGGAGGAGATATCATTGAGCTGAGCTTTAGGGAGCAGGTGGAAAATCAATAAGTGAAAGATGTCCCATTTGCCCTTTAAAGAAGCTACCTAAATGGCATGTCCCCCAGGAAGCTCTACCTGATCTCACAGATCTCACAAAGCACTTCTTGATCCTTCAACTACTATGCTGATGCATTCAGAAAAGCATAGAAAGATTTACATGAACTGATATAGAAAACAATGTACACAATGACTATGAAAATGTGAATGGAAAAAATAACCACACACAAAATAATAAACAAAGAAATATTTAAATTTACAAAGACCAACAAAGAGAAGTGGGAAGACATTCCCCTTCCTCTATAGAGCTAGAGTCCACTGGTACAGAATATGGCATATATTATTACTTTTTCCCCCCAATGTATTGATTGGTTTTGATGATTCTTTTTCTTTTTCCTCATTAAAAACAGTTATTGTTAGAAGGGATTGCTCTATATGGGGAAAGAAGAGGGATACAGAGGGAATGTAGTTAATGTAAAGACAAAAGATGTTAGTAAAACCCTTTTTAAAAATAAAAGTTACCCCTTTAACTTAGAACTCTTCCTGTGACACTTTTTTCCTTTAAAAACAAAAAACAACCCTTATCTTTTGTCTTAGAATTAAAACTAAATATTGGCTTCAAGGCAGAAGAGTGGTAAGGGCTAGGCAACTGGTGTTAAAACGACTTGCTCAGTGTCACACAGTTAGGAAGTGTTTGAGGCCAGATTTTAATCCAGCCCTGGCTCTCTATCCACTGAGTCACCTACCTAGCTGCATGCTCCCCCACCCCAATATCTGTGACACCTTTTTTCTTCTGGTAATCACAAACACTTGGCTTTCTCCAGAGGCCTGTTACTGCCCTCTCTAGTACTAACCATACCTCTGAAGCCTCCTTGATGCACTAGGCCAGGAAGATCCATGCTTCCAACTGCCACTTTCAGAACCTACTTCTGCAACCATCACTCAACAACTTTAACAACCTGAGGTTTATACTGTCACTATATAACCAACCTTATCAAGATCCTTCCTGCAGCCATTAACCAGTTACCAAGACATTTTTTCTCCTTTCTTGAGGATTATGGTACCTGGTGCTCAGTCTCTCTCTTTTTCTTACCCACTGCTCTTATCCTTCAACATTTCTATATGGTCTGAACAATTTGGAATCCCACCATATCAATCACAACTCCCACAAACCTCCATCTCCAGTCCATCTTAGTGGCACATAAATGATTCTTTATCATTATACCAAAAGGTATCTTCTTCAAAGATCCTGAATTCCCTTCTCATAATTTCCTATTTTCCCATTTCTTCCTCTCTCTCTCTCCTGGAAACAATTGTGTCTTCATTGCAATAGTAAGTTTTTCAATCTTTCTTGTTCTACTACCCCTGTTCTGGATTCATTTGCCTTCCTTCACAGCCTTGCTGTTATATTTGGCCAATTCAACTCTGTACTATCCTCTACCTGGAATATCTTACTACCTTGTCTTACTACCATTCACACTGCACCAACTCTCACACATAAGTCCTTCTTCACCATCTGTCTTCTTTACTCTTAGTCCTTATAAAAGGAATACTGCCAGAAGAAGTAGTAGTAGTTGTAATAGCAATAGTTGCAGCAGGAGAATACTGACCCTGGAATCAGACTTTGTGAGTTCAAATCTTGTCTCACACATCTCCAAGTCACTTAACCCTGTTTGCCTATAAAATGAGTTAGAGAAGGAAATGGCAAACCATTCCAGTATCTTTGCCAAGAAAACTCTGCACTTGGGGAAACAAACCTATTTGTAGATGGATCCTCACAAATATAGGATGGAGAACAAAGGAATGAGTATGCTATAATTGATGAAGACAAGGTTGCTTTAGTAGATAGAGACCACCTTCCAAATTCATGGGGGGTGCAAGCCAAATACTCTGAAAATAACACACTCAACTCCATCTCACTCAACCCTAAATGGGGTCACAAAGAACCAGATATGACTAAAACAACTGAACGACAACAAAGGGTAGTAGCATTCCTACTGCTACAGCTACTGCTACTAGTCAGTTAGATGTCATTTAATATAGCTACAGGCTTTAAGGTTTGTAAAACACTGTATCTTTCTACTTATCTCATTTGATCTTCGCAGCAATCCTAGGAGAAAAGTTCTAAGAAATGGAATAAGCTGATCTTCTAATGTCACAGGATTGAGATCTGCAAGGAACTATGGAAATCCTATTAGTAATAGCTAACATTTATATATATTCTTGTACTAAGCACTTTACATTGATTCCCTGGGAGGTAGAAACTATTATCATTTCCATTTTACAGAGAAAGAAATGGAGATAAATGGCAGTTAAGTGACTTGCCCAGGTTTTAACAGAGCTAGTAAGGGATTGAGGCTGGATTTGAACTGGGATCTTCCTAAGTTCAGGTCTAGCCCTCTATCCACTGCAATACTTAATTGTCCTATAGTTCAATTTATCTATAGTTCATCTCCTATAGCTCAATTCTTTTATTCAACCCCTAATAAGGAAGGTACACTGACTTGTTCATTTGGTCACACATGGTGAGAAGCACACCTGGAAACAGAACCTCGGTCCTCTGTCTCCAGACTAAGTCCTTGCTTTTCTATTGTAACACCCCATACCAAAACCCAAAACTCCCACTGGACTGTGGTTTTTCCCCTTCCCTCTTCCTCCTCCTCTCTCATCCTTTTTCTCTTAACAGGCTTTTGCTTAAGAACATGAAATCCCTAGGGGTAAAAATTCAAAAGTTGATTGATCTAGGTCAGGTCTTCTCTTATTCACATAGCTCAGAGGTCTGAGTTGTAAATTCCCACACTTACAAGCACTCAATAGTGTACACAGGAGAGGGCAGACAGGGGTTCCTCCAGCTCCCAAACTGCAGGAGGGTGAGAAAAAGGCTGCCTGGTTTTCACCTCTGGAATTCACAAGCAGTCAAAACTAGGTCTGTAATCAATCAAACAGGAAACAAATACTCACTTAGGGTCCAATATATACTCAGCAGATGAGACAAAGAAGTACAAAATACTGCCCTTGCCCACGAGTCCCTTATAGTCTGGGGAGAAAAGACATAAACCTACAACAAATAAAACAATAGTATAAAAGTTCAACAAACAAAGGATGTCAAGAAGACAAGAAAGAATAATGGACAAACCAGTTGTACAGACAGTTACTTCAGAGAAAAGAACTCACCATATAGTAGGGTGGTATAAGAAGGATTCCTAAAGGAGGTGATGACTGAGTTGGGCCTAGGGTTAGCTAAAGACCACTATAAAAATCACTACATACCAAAGAACTAGCCACAGTAAAGCAAGGTCTATGTCTTACCTTTTTTTTTTTTTTTTTTTTTTTTTGGTTGTGTGGCAAACTTGGCGTTGTGACTGGCACATAAATCTATAATAAATGTTTGATTAATTGAATGGTAGACAACATTTCATATGATTTTGGTGACCTCACTGGAACCCTGGGATTCTCTGCTCATACTCTGAGCCCTAGATATGATGACTCCAGCCCTGATCTTTCTCCTGAGCTTCAGTTCTACATCACCACCTCTCTCCAAGCCATTGCCCATTTGATGTCCCATAGGTACTTCAAATTCAACATACACAAAACACAACTCATTTTCTTTCCTTAAAAAGAAAAAAACCACTACCTTCCTCCTAACTTCTTTCTGCTGTTCCCTTGTTAACCCTTCTAGTCAGTTATGCTTACAACTTTTGAGTCATCCTTGACTCTTCCATCTCCTCCCTCCTTGATAGCTAGTCAGGTTCCAAGTGTTTTCAAACTGCCTTCATAACATCTCTCACATCTTTTCCTTTCTCTCTACTCAGATGGCCAATACTCTGGGTTAGGCTTTTACTATCTCCTGACTACACTATCTCAAGAGTCTTCTAATTAGTTTCTCTCCCTTTCAATTCATCTTCTTTCCCCTACCAAATATGATATTCCCAAAGTACAGAGCTGAGCTTGTTGTTCCTTGTTTAATAAGCTCCAGAAACCCCCTTTTTTGCTTCCAAGATAAAATACACACTCCTTGGTCTGGCCTTTAAAGTCCTTCACAAGCTAGCTCAAGCTTATCTTTGCAGATGTAATGCAAATGGATATTACTTTCCTTCTTACACTCCTGCATTCCTACTGCTACTGCCCTCCTCACTGTTCCTCACATAAGTTCTTCTATCTCTTGTTTCTGTGATTCCCTTAAGGCTCCAGTCCTCCCTGGAATATACTCATATCCTCCCTGGCTCCTTTCAAGGCTCAGATCAAATGCCACTTCTTACATAGGTCTGTTCCAATTCTCCCAGTTAATCATGTCTCTAGAAATTACTTTGTATTTATTTTTTTCTTCATTTTTTATTGTCATGCAAAGCATACTTCCATATCTACTACTATAAGAGTACACTCACATATAACCAAAACCCCCAAATAAAACCAAAGATACATTGATGTGAAAGATGACTCCAACAGTTCTTTCTCTGGAGGTAGATTGCATTCCCCATCATAAGTCTTTCATGATTTTCCAAGATCATCGAATTGCTGAAAGTAGCCAAGTTTTCACAGATAACCTTTGTCCAATATTGCCGTTATTGCGTACAATGTTCTCCCAGTTCTGCTTATTTCATCAGTTCCTGCAGATCTTTTCAGTTTTTCTGAAATCATCTTGCTTATTTCTTACAGCACATTAGTATTCCATTAATAACATATAACACAATTTGTTCAGCCATTCCCCAATTGATGGATATCCCTTCAATTTCCAATTCTGTGCCACCACAAAAAGAGCAGCTATAAATATTTTTGTACAAGTAGACCTTTCTCCCTTTTTTATTATCTCTTTGGATGTATTGACTTTGAATATGATATGTCTTGACTTATTTGTGTATATGTTCCCCTCCCTAACTCCTAAGGGAGCTTCTAGTTCCACCCCAATAGAATGGAAATTATTTAAGGGCAAGAATTGTTTCATTTTAATTTCTGAATCCCCAGAACATGGCCCAAAGTAGGTATTTATTTAGAAAAAGTATATTGATCTGTGTATCAAAGATCTAGGGGGATTTGGTGAGAAGTATCTTCAAGTACTTGAAAGGTCATCACATGGAAGGGCCTAGCCCCCTAGGAGCAGAAATTTCATAAATGTTATTAACTGCTAGATCCTACTTAGCCCCTAGGAAGCAGAACCAGGAGCAATGGTTAGAAGTTGAGGACAGGAAGACAAGAAGCTCCATCTAAGGAGAAACTTCCTAACAATTATACCAATTTAAAAATGAGATGCCTTGGAAGGTAGTGGATTCCTGCTGCAGGAGATCTTTATGATAAACATTACAAATGTGGAAATGGTGATTATTATTAATATTATTATAATATTATTAATTCTAAGATTCTGAGATTCTCAATGATGGGAAATAAAATTGAATTAATAATCTGGGGTCAGAATGCAGATGACCTTGAATGTCAGAGGAAAGGATTTTTGCATAGCAATTCATTCAATCTTTCAATAAACATTCATTAAGTGCCTACTAAGGGGCAGGCACTGTGCTAGGTACAGGAACACAAAGACAAAACCAAAGCTGTTCTTCCTCTCAAGGAGCTTATGTTCTCAGAGGGAGAAACAACATGTACACATATCCAGAAAACAGTTAAAACTTATCAGCATGTTATATTTACAAGGCACTTTGTGTACAAACTACCACTTAACCCTCATTAACTATTCTGTGAGGCAGGCATGGCAAGGATTATTGTCTGCATTTTACAAACAGGGAGACCCTATGTTCAGATCAGTTGAATGACATTGATTTTCATATTCATTGTCTATTTTCCCTGGATACTCACAACATCCACTGTGAGGTAACTGAGGTCAGGGAGAGGGAGGTATGATAATTTTAAAGATCAGGAGACTGAGATTCAGAGTATAGTCAAAAGGTCTCAGAGTACAATCAAAGAAGTGGCACTTGATCTGAGCCTGGTCAATACTAGATTGGAAATGACGATGCAGGGAATGAGCCCTATTACCTCAGGCTAGTTCAAAACTAAGTCTTGGCAATCCAAGAGAGTCTGAGCAATGCATCTATTGCTCTAGGGACTATTTTGCCTACTTTGAAAATATATCCCTGCTGCCAATAAGTCAGAAGCCCTAAGTGATGGTCTTGGCTCTATATGACCTGGGCCTTATGGATTTCAACTGAAATTGCCCAAGGCACCTGCTCTAAAACACTGAGAAGGCCAGGAGTATGATTATATTTCCTAGAAATCTAGAAATAGAATCTAATGCCTATTGACACCAAAGGGACAAGTAGCTCCAAGACTTTGTACCAAAACCATTATAATCATGTGCTCTGAAGAATGAGGTGTTCATGTCATTTTTATCTTTTTTTTTTTTTTTGGTCAATAGAGGAAAGTAGAAAATCCTTTTCAACACTAATTGAAAACATCTTAAAATATAATAGTAATGCTTCCAAATGTTAAGTAAGTAACCTACTAGCCCCAATCTGGTCAGAGAAAGGAAGGGGCATTAGAAACCATCTAATAAAGCCCAGAGTGACGGGGAAAAGGGCTAAGAGAGCAAGAAACAATCTCCTTAAAGCTATATGTGAGCAGCAAAGGCCAGACTCAGGACTTAAACCCAGATCTTGTGATTGCAAATTTAAGGTTTTTTCAATATGCCAGTATCATCATTCAGATATTACCAAATTTATCTAGTTTCTATGGATTTAAGTAGAGTGGAAGATGAGGCTGCAAGGTCACTGGCTCTAGGAAAGCATCTGGATGCTGAGGTGGTGGTATTCTTGTTATTATAGTTTTAAACTAAACTTACATAATGACATGTTTTCTTTTCTCCTAAAAAGCAAAGGAAGGGGGCAGTAGATGGCTGAGTGGATAGAGAGCTGGTCCTAGAGACAGGAAGTCCTGAGTTCAAATCTGACCTCAGATACTTCTTAGACTCTGGGTGAGTCACTTAACCCCAAATGCCTAACCCTTATAATCGTCTGCTTTGGAACCAATACCTACTCTCAATTCTAAGATAGAGGATAAGGGTTTAAAAAGAAAAGAAAAGAAAGAGGCGTTAAAAGATGAACTAATCCAACCCTCCCGTTTTATAGATAAGAAACCCAAGATCCAGAGAGAAGCAGAATCTTGCTTGAAGTGACACACATAGTAAAGAGGGATACTGGGGCTTGAATCCAAGTCTTCTACCTCCAGATTCAGTGCCCCATATAAACATTAAATAGTTATATCTTTAGCTATTAAAAAAAAATCTCATAGTTCCTACATTTTACCCTCATCTTGAGATACTCCCTACTGCTTTCCTATCCAATGGAGTTTTGTGGTTAATCTCTCTCTTTGCATTTTTGAAAAGGTTGCTTTTACACTTATAAATTTCCTTACTGAGCTCAACATAAGGCAGTACATCACTGCTCTGTTTGGGAACATCACCATGTAGTGCTTCATTTGCCACATGCAGGCACATACTGTTGTGGCTCTCAAGATAACATCCTCCCTTGTCTGGCTAACACCCTGCCTTGTTGGTGCAGGTGGAAGGGACTAATGGCACATTCTCCCTTTTAGTTTGTTTGTTCTTCCTAATGGATTTCCCATATTGTTAACCCCCTCCAAATCAATGGCTAGAGGCTCAAGTGTAAGCTGCCTGCATTGGACACTGCTATGTAAAGAACAAGTCATGTTAAGGGATCTGGAAACTGAATCCAGATTCTCTAAGAAGTCAATTCTGTTTGGATCCATGCAAGTCTCCTCTTATATACCCTTGAGCAAATCTAACTTGGGTCTCAATTTCCTCCTGTGTAAAATCAGCAGTTTGGACAAGATCTCTTAATGTTTCTATCAATTCTAAATCCTATGATCCTCTTTAAATCATGAGATATTTAATATTTTAAGGATCAGTTTCATCATCTGAGAACCTGTCCTATTTATATGCATGGCCTAATGGAAAGATTCTAGAGTCAGAAGACCTGAGTTCAAATCCTGACTCTATGGATGTATGGCTTTGGTAAGTTTCCAAATTTGTAAAACAAAGAAGTTAATCTAAATGATCCCTAAGGTCCCTTTCTAACTCTAAATCAGTGGTTCCCAAACTTTTTTGGCCTACCACCCCCTTTACAGAAAAAAATATTACTTAGCGCCCCCTGTCACATACTATCACCAGCCCCTTAGAGTTATTCACCACCCCCAAATATACCTGTGGCCATCACTGACTCCCTGGATCGCTGCAGCACCCACCAGGGGGTGGTGGCGCCCACTTTGGGAATCACTGTTCTAAATCATAGGGTATATAGTATAGACTATAATAGGTGCTAATGGGACACAAATTATTGTTGTTATTAGAAACAACAACAATACCACCTAGCATTTATATAATGCTTTAAAGTTTGCAAAGTGTTTTACAAATATTAGCCTATTTGACCATCACAACAAGCCTGGGAAATAAGTGCTATTTTAGTCATTTTCCTATGAGATAACTCAGGCAGCCAGGTTAAATGACTTGCTCCAAGTCACACCACTAGGAAGTAGTTAGGGCTGGATTTGCACTCAGGGTTTCCTGACTCCATCTTGAACACTCTATTCACTGTATCTCTTAGGTGAGATGTGGCCAAGGCCTTGGAAGGTAGGGAGAACATGACATATATTATTTTTGTCCACAGAACACACATATTTGCCAATATTCATTCTTTCATTCCTCTTCCATGGCAGAAAGGCAGCTGACAATGATAGTATTTTCTTCCTATCAAACCAACCCAACACATCTCACCTTTATTCACACTATTCTTAGCCCCTCAAAAGCTCTTCCCTCCATTTCACATCACTCATCATTTGTGGCCCAGCTTCCAAACCATCTTCTTCACAAAGCAATCCCTGATCTCAGGAACTCAAAGACCTTTCTATTCTTTCGTTTCCTATAATGTTCACTACTTTATAGGAAGCATTTTTCTTCTTAATTTAAATGTTTTATTGATTTCTTTTTTTCAATTACTTTCATTTCCAAATGTATCCCCTTTCCCAGGACAACTGAAAGACAACCTTGCAACAACAAATAGAAAGAAAAAAGGAAAGGAGCCCATTATAGCAATAGCACAAGCAGCATTCCACATGAGGGCTCCCACCTCTACAAAGGGAGGGAGGCACATTTCTCACCTCTTTTCTACGGCTAGAGTGGATCATTATAATTACAGTGTTCCGTTTTAAGTTTTGTGTTTTTTTTTATAATCATGGAATATGCTTTTCTAGTTGTGCTTACTTTACTAAGTCACTCTTAACTCTCTTTACATTCTCTGCAAAGTTACCAATGGTCTCTTGGCTACCAAATCCAAAGTCTGTTTCTCATTCCTCATACTCCCTGACTTCTCTACAGCTTTTGACACTGTCCATCACACTCTTCTAGCTAATAATCTCTTCTCTCAGGTCTTAGGGATATAATTTTCTCCTTGTTCTCTTCCTACTTGTCTGAACGTTCCTTTTCAGTTTTCTTTGATGGCTCTTCATCAAGGTCGCACCTGCTAACCTTGGTGTTCCACATGGCTTTGCCCAGGGCTCTCTTTTTTTTCTCCCTCTATACTATTTCACGTGGTTATCTCATCAACTCAAGGATAATTGAAATTATCACCTCTATGCAAATGATTCTCAAATCAATGCATCTAGCCCTAACCACTCTGATCACACCTCCAGTCTGCATCTCTAGTTGCCTATTGAACATCTTGAACTGGATGTTCTAGAGACATCTTAAACTCAACATGTCCAAAACTGAACTCATTGTTTTTCCTCCGAAGCCCTCCTCCTGCCTTCCAAACTTCCATGTTATCTCTGAGAGCACCACCATCTTCCTAATCACCTCATAACCGCTATGCCATCCTTAACTCCTCTCTCTAACCATGCCATGTACAATCTATTGCTAAGATCTGCCAATTTTACCTCTATAACCTCTTTCAGATATGCCCCTTTCCTTCCTCTGATGCTGCTCCCACCCTGATGAACCATGGCCCTCACCACCTCATGCCTGAACTACTGCGATAGTTGTTGCTGGGTCTCCCTGCCCCAAATCTCTCTCATTCCAGTCCTTCTCTTCTACTCAGCTGACAAAGCAATCTTCCCAAAGCACAGGTCTGACTAGGTTACTTCTATCAAAAATGGCTCCTTTCTATCACCTCCAGGGACTAATATAAAACTTTCTGTTTGGCCTTTAAAGCCCTTCATAACCCTCCCCCTGACCTTTCCAACTTTCTTACACTTTGTACCACCTATTTCTACCTCCTCTACCCTTCAAGCCCTCTGAGATCCAGTGACTCTGGCTGCCATTCCATGAATAAGACCCTCCATCTCCTCACTCCAGGCATTTTGCCTGGCTATCCCACATGCCTGGAATGCTCTCCCTCCTCATCTCTGTCTCCTGGCTTCTTTCAAGTCAAGTACCAGCTAAAATCTCACCTTCTACAGGGTGGAGGTATCTCCTCTGAAATTTAGTGCCTTCCCTCTCCTGTTTATTTCTAATTTAGACATCATCTCTGCCTTTAGACTGTGAGCTCCTTGAGGGCAGGGATCATCTTTTATATATCTTTTGTGCAGTACCTGGCACATAGTAAGTAGTCAATCAATAAACATTAATTTGCAAACTATTTGAGTATTATATAGACTACTTGTGCTAACTTGTTGAATGAAAGTGAATGCAAACTCTCTATAAGTAATCCAAACAAATTCCTTTTCCCTCTTTGGGTCTGTTTCCTCATCTCTATAATAAGGAATTTGGGCTAGATGGACTCTGATGGTCCCACTAGGCTGACATTGTTTGAAGGTTGCCCCCAGCTCTGACATTTTAAGTTCTAAGGGTACAGGCAGCCCTGGTATTCTAATGTACCCTTTTAGTTCTGACATTTCATGCTTTTATGATGCCCTTATCTGTGAAATTGATATAAATACCATTCATATCTCATATCCAGCTTGCACAGGAACAAGTGAAGTCATGTTTGTAAAACAACTTAATAAAACAAAAAGCACTATACAGATAAAATGATATACTAGTATTAGGAACCTTTTCTTCCTAACTCCCCTCTAGTATCATAACAAACAAAAAAATTATTTATTATTTACTAAGCACTCCCAAGAAGAAAAAACTAGTTATGGGAGAATCCAGCACAAAATGGAGAAGTTGGCATAACGACAGCATAGAAAACTTAAAAGGACTGAAATTGTATGGAAATGGAAATAGTTTAAGAGGTTTTGTGGATTTTACCATTACTACAATCACCCTGAAACATATAATAGGATCTCAGAATGTACTAATGTTCAAGAAAGCTAACCAGGGTCTCTGATGATATGTCAATCAGAACTGATAGGAGTTCCTAGGAAGTTGTTTTTAAAGGTCCAAGACAAAGCGTATGTAAGAGGCAAAACTAAATGATTTCTTCTCTCACTTTGTCTCTGTCTCTCTCCCCTTCTGTGTCTCTCTCTTTTCCTCCCTCTCCTTACCCCAGTGTACTAGACTTCAGGGATATGGGAGAAGAAAGCCATCCTGAATCTGTTGACAGCAAATGAAAAAGTGCCACCTAATAACGTTCCCTGTTGAAACAAGTCTTCTGCCTACCCTCTCATTCTGTGGCATGTCTCATCCATGGCTTGGTAGCATCAGGGCACTTGGGATCTGAAGGAGCTCATTCTACTACAAGGTTATTTATTGTTCAGTCCTAGGGCCAAGAACTTCTCTGTATGATTGTAAGCTCTATATAAAATAACCAGAGCAGAACGTGGCCATCATCACCGTTACTCACATTTTTATAGCATTTTACAGTTTATAAGGGCTAGAGAGACAAAATGATATATGAATATTTATATCTATTACGCTTTATCTTCTAACTCATTTGAGCTTTATAATGAATGCCCTTAGGAGGCAGGTCGGGTCAACATTAACTTCATTTTACAGATAAAGAAATAAGAACTGAGAAGTTAGTTATCAGAGCCATAAAGTAACTGAAACTAAGTAAACTAGAGGGCCTGGGACTTTAATGTAGGTCTTCTGACCCCTACACCAGTCTTTTTTTCTACTACAGCAGGCTGTTATAATGCAAGCAAAAGGCCCAATAATATAAGATGAAATTTGGGGTTAATGTAAAGATGCTAAGGCTTTGTAGACAGCAATAAGCTTCATGCTCTGAGGATCAATTTTGCTGCATGGGAGTAGCTCAACACTCAAAAGTTGGTTATTGTGAGATGAATCTTTGTTCACAACATCTTATTATTTTAACAACTATAGAAAGCCATTTTGTCCAGAAGCTGTCAGCTCAACATGTCTCACTGCATCTAAAAGTGAGTAGAGAAAGTGCTATTGGATCACTGAAGCAATCAAGCCTGCAGCTTGATTGGATATATGGGTATATGAACACCAAGAGATGCAAAGGCTTTCCAACTCTGATCATCTGCTGCCTTCCAGGATGTCCCTACTCAAGACTTCAGAGGGTTTCTAGAGCACAGTCTCCAAATTCTTCCTGGAGTTTCTCCAGGAGCAGGGGTCACACAAAACTATTATGGCAAGCAAAGAGATGCCAACAAGTTTACTAGGTCCTTAGTCAATGGGAAGTAACTGCAATGGTGATCTCATCTCAATGAGGAACACAGATGGAAAGACCCAGGGGGCAAGAAGATGAGACAAATACTATGACTAAGGACAGCTGTCAGAGTTAGCACCTAGCTGTGGGAAAGTCTTACTTGTTGAAAAATTAGTTGTTATGATAGGAAGGTACAGACTCAGAGAATGGAAAAAGCAGACAGAATGCAAAAAGCAGCATTATGTATCCAATCAAGCAAGAAGACTGAACTTTATCTAAATTTCAGGTCTAGCTCTGTCTTTTCAGGTCCTAGGATCACAGGATTTACAGTTAGAAGGACATAAGAGAGCTAGTCCAAGCCCTTCATTTTCTAGGAGCAAATAGAGGATCATAGAGATTAAATAAGTAGGCCAGATTATACAGGTTGTAAGTCACCTTGAAGAAGGTCTTTTCTGAATCCATCATAGGGAGATAAAAATAACTGTATTACATTACTTCCGCATGACAATGTGGTGGGGATCAAATGAAATGATGACTATGGAAGCACTCTAAAGTTTTAGACAAAATTTATATGCCTATAATGCTAATGATTTGTCTCTCTGTGTGTATAAGATAATGATAGAATAAAAAGAACAATGACCATAAGATAAAGGTGAAACTCTGTATGTAATCCATCAGTTTTGACTGAGAGTCTCCAAAAGGCATAGCACTATTCCTGGGTGGAAGGGAAACACTGAAGAATTACTGGATGATCAGACATAGTACCAGACTACAAAGAATTTTAAAATGTACTTGGGGCAGGAGGGTGAGGGTTGAGGGGAGGGAGGGGCAGCTAGATGGCTCAGTAAAATGAGAGCCAAGCCTAGAGATAGGAGATCCTGGGTTCAAATTTGACCTCAGACACATCCTAGCTGTGTGACCCTGGGTAAGTCACTTAACCCTCATTGCCTAGCTCTTACCACTCTTCTGCCTTGGAACCACTGCAGAGTATTGATGATAAAGGTTTTTTTAAAAATGTACTTCAGAAAATAGGAATAATTTTTGTCATGTATGCATATGGTCAAGTATATGTTACAAATTATAAATGTTGATATTAGGGGAAAGAAAAATGCCTGAGGTATGGAGAAGTCAAGGAAGTTTCCAGAAAAGGTATGGAGGGATTCTCTTGCTGAGTGTCAAAAATGCTTATCTCTAGAAACATAGAAGCCTTCTGTACGATTTACTTCCCCTAATGCTGATAATGCAAGATATTGTAATGCCTACCATACGTGTGAAAGTTCAGAGAATGTTGTTAACAATGAAAGAGATTTTAGAAGTGTATCTAAGCAGGAAAGAACTTTAGAAAAGACCTCAGCTTGTCATAGGTTACTACTGGAAGGACATTCAATAATGACAATAACTGATGATTTAATAACCCTTTACAATTTTCAAATAAATTCTTTAGGATAACCTATGAGATAGGAGGCCAATACATCCAATCCCCATTTTACAGATGGAAAAGTGAGTCTCAAAGAGGTTAAGGGACTTGTCCTAGGATACATTACAGATATATAAAGATAGACAATGCCTGAACCCAGGTCATCTAATGCTAAAAAAAGTGATCTATTATACCACACCCAATTCCCCTTTTGCTTTCCTGTCAGGCCTACCCAGACTCTAAGGGCCCTTTCCTGGAGGACCCAGGAAATTCTAATTCTACCACTGCCAGTCCATCATCAATGACATTATCAATGTTTCCCTTCCTCTTTTCTTCTCCTGGTTGAGCACTGAATCTCTAATCAACTCCTGCCAGAGAAAACCCTGAATTAGCTCTCTACTCTGACTTTCAACCTATTCCTTCCTTTCCAGTGGTGGCAGATTGCTACTGTGGGGCAGATACCCCAAAGTATCCTAAGAATTCCTCGGCTTTGCTATTGGTCCTACCTCTACATCCTTGGAATGTTGGGCCCTTCTATTCACCTTATCAGTGAATTCTTCTATATGTGCTGTTTTCACAAATTAGAATATGAGCTCCTTGAGAGTAGAGACTGATTTTTTTTTAATTCAAAGGATACAAAATATCAAAAAGTCTTTAGAAATAATAATATCTAATATTTGCATAGTGATTTAATGTTTGCAAAGCACTTTACAAATATCCTCTCATCTGATCCTCATGACAACCCAGGGAGGTAAATGTTATTATCACCAGGAAACAGATGAGGAAATTGAGGCAAACATAGACTTGCCTAGGATTATATAGTCAGTAAGTATCTGAGACTGGATTTGAACACAGGTCTTCCTGCCTCCAAGCCTATCACTCTCTATATAGCTAATCCAACTTCCTTCTTTATCTCATAAAATCTCAGAGACCATACTCTACAAACCCTACCTCAGAATCCTTTCTACATATCTGACAAATGAGCATTCAGTCTGTGCTTAGGACAATTCATCGGCTCATTCTACTCTGGGACGGCATTAATTATTAGGAAGTTTTCCTTCCATCATGTCTAAGTCACTCAGTAGCTTCCAAACATTGCTCCATCTCTGCCCCTGTGGCCAAGTAGGGTAAGTGTTAATACCATTACCATATGATAACCCAAGGATAGTTATCAGATCCCTCTGAAGGGCTTTTTTCTCTCCAAGCTAAAATCACCATTCCCTTCAATGGATTCTCATATGCCATGATCTCAAGCTCCTTTATGGTTCTCAGGTGGATGTTCAATCTCCACTCTAGTCATAGGCATTATAGCAACTGAGAACAGGGTAATTTTTAGGCTGCAACAAACAAAACCGAATGCTGAAAAATTATAATGGTCAAACTGTATCCTTTTCTGAGAAGGTATTGCAATTCTTTGCAGAATTGGGGGATCTAAGAGTATGGGCAATGTATATTATCCTAGACTTTTTCAATATGTTGGTTAGTTTTTCTAAGCTATTTTTTTTCCTTCTTTGCTATAAAGGATGGCTATCTGGGATTGGTAAAGAGTAACAATGGGAAATGTTAGTAATATAAAAATAGAAGATATCAACAAAATATATATTTTAAAAGATATTTCCAGGGGCAGCTGGGTAGCTCAGTGGAGTGAGAGTCAGGCCTAGAGACAGGAGGTCCTAGGTTCAAAGCCGGCCTCAGCCACTTCCCAGCTGTGTGACCCTGGGCAAGTCACTTGACCCCCATTGCCCACCCTTACCAATCTTCCACCTATGAGACAATACACCGAAGTACAAGGGTTTAAAAAAAAAAAAAAGATATTTCCAGCTGCCACTTTCCACTACTGATTCATATTGAGCTTGCAGTTCTCTTAACTATCCCCAGATCTCTTTCCCAGATTAACTGCTGCCTAACCTCACTCCCTCCACTTTGTACTTCTGAAGGCAATTTTTTAAAAATGCTACTCTAAGACTTTCCACTTACCCGTGATAAATTTGATTAGATCCCTTTTTGGATCCTTACCCTTGAACCAACTGCTATTTATCCTTCCTAGCTTTTGATTTTTTGAAAATCTGATGAGGGCCACCTGTTCCTTTATCCAAGGCAGGAGACAAAGCGCATATCCCTCAGGTCCTTGGCCAAGGCTCTTATACATCCTATCTAGTGCATTCTGAATCATTAATGAGTCTAATCATTCAATTCTAAATCCACCTAACAATTTAATTGCTTGACCCACATTTCTCTCACTGGTCCAAAATTTAGGTAAACAATATTTACAGCCTCCCCAGGCCTAAAAACCCTGTCAAAAAAGGAAATGAGGTTAGTCTAGCATGAATTGGTGTTAATGAAGCTCTGAGTGAACACCACTTCCCTCTTCATATGCTCACTAGCCATATATTTAATACTAGGTTCTAAAATTTTGCCAGATATGGAAGTTGAGCTCTTTGATTCCTACTGTGCAGACATCACTCTCTTCTGTTTTTCCAATGTCCCTTTTCAATCCTATGATACCTCTTCCATCTCCAAGGATACCACAAAGATCTCTGACAATGGCTCAGCAGTCACATCCATCCTATTGCCTATCCCTGTGGAATTAGTGACTTCAACTCATCACTGGCAGTTATTTTCTCTCTTCTTACCTCTCTTCTTATCTTGAGCTCTGACTCCCTATTAACCTTTTTCCTCTCTCCTTTCCAGTTCAAAGAGTTTTGACACAATGACTAGAATCACAACAGTTGAATGGCTCTGCATTCTCTAACAGCAATATTATCTATTCTGTGATCCTTCCCTTTTCCCAATTTGAACTTTAAAAAGTCCTTGTGTTGTCTTCAGCTTTCTTTGACAGGTTTAACTCATTCTGAGCTCTTCAATTTTTTATGCACTCCTTAGAGTACTTTACCACACTTCTGAATCTATTTTCTATTTACATGCCATTATTTCTATCTGAAGAACATGATATTGTTTGGTCTTAATCCATCTGGGTTGATGAATTTCATGTACCTCCACACTGGTCTCTCTAAATAACTATCCTTTTGCCTCCTCAATAAAACTGTTGCTCTTTGGTTTTATTCTTCCTAACTTTCCCTACAGAATTTCAGATCATGGGATGATAATCTACCTTCTCTGAACTCTGCTCTCTCCAAAGCTTAAAAGCATTCTATACTGTGTCCAGCTTTCCTCTCTTATCACAACTTCTAAGATAAAATGGACACTTTCCCTCTCTCAAAGTCTTCTGCCCATGCAGGTCAATACCTGCCCTGCAACTGAGAGTTACTACCAACTACCATCCTTCCTTATATATCTCTCCTCATTTCCCTGGCATAGCTCTGGCACACAGACTCCTGTCAAGTCTGTTCCACCTAGAAATTCCCCTCTTCTGCCTCTTAAAGAGACAGAGGGAGAGATTAAGAAAATCTTTTTAACATACCTATGAAGTCAAATTTGCCTCATTGTATCAAAGTTCATTTTGCTTGTTTCACATGCTTTGTGGATTTGTGTAGTCACCAGAGGCTGCAGATCTCACTGTTGGCTGCTTTTCTGGTTTTGGTCTATAAACTTCTGGGTACTTTTGTTCCGAGAGCCCAAAACCAAGAAGATCTAGGTTTCGGTTCCACCTCTGGATATATCCTGATTGGGTGAACACTGATTAACAAGTCATTTAACCTCTGTTCTCTAAGTAACTCTCAGTTGCAGGGCAGGTATTGACCTGCATGGGCAGAAGACTTTCTCTGCCAATAATCTCCTTTACCAATGGCATCACAGTGTTTACCTGATTCCTACTACTTGTATGTACTGCCAATCTTCTAGCTATTTTCTGCAGTGTATATATATATATATATATATATATATATATATATACACACACATACATACATATATATATAGCTTGATGGAGAGAAATGCAGAATTTTCTCCCTCCATAGTTTAAAGCACTTTTGATTAGATATGTAAGACTCAAGGCAAATATATTTTTACTTGTCTTTTTTAGATGCATCTGCCCCTGGCCAAGAACCTGTCATTCTTATATTTTAAGAAGGTAAATCTCCCAGTATCTCATATATACAAATACTGAATGCATTTGTTTTTGGAAAAAAATGCCAGAGATCATAAGCCTTTTCTAGATAACAAAAGTTACTGTTATTAAGTCTCATATGAATCCTGGCAGGGTCATTTAGTAGAAAGAACTCCAGAATATGATAGAAACAAAATCTAGGAAACCTGGGGTTTAGGGAAAATCCAAAAGGCCAGTCAAGGGAAGGGAACAGTGCTACACCAGGCCAGGGAAGAACTCACTTGAGGGCAGCTGAGTAGCTCAGTGGATTGAGAGTCAGTCCTAGAGACGGGAAGTCCTAGGTTAAAATCTGGCCTCAGACACTTCCCAGCTGTGTGACCCTGGGCAAGTCACTTGACCCCCATTGCCTGGCCCTTACCACTCTTCTGCCTTGGAACCAATGCACAGTATTGTCTCCAAGATGGAAGGTAAGGGTTTAAAAAATTTTAAAAAAGATTAATGCATTGCTGGTTGAGTTGTGAACTGATCTAACCATTCTGGATGGCAATTTGGAACTATGCCCAAAGAGCTCTAAAAGACTGTCTGCTCTTCGATCCAGCCATAGCATTGCTGGGTTTGTACCCCAAAGAGATCAAAGATAAACAGACTTGTACAAAAATATTTATAGCTGCGCTTTTTGTGGTGGCAAAAAACTGGAAAACAAAGGGATGCCCTTCAATTGGGGAATGACTAAACAAATTGTGGTATATGTTGGTGATGGAATACTATTGTGCTCAAAGGAATAATAAACTGGAGGAATTCCATGTGAACTGGAAAGACCTCCAGGAATTGATGCAGAATGAAAGGAGCAGAGCCAGAAGAACATTGTATACAGAGACCAATACACTGGGGTAAAATTGAATGTAATGGACTTCTGTACTAGCAGTAATGCAATGACCCAGGACAATTCTGAGGGATTTATGGAAAAGAACGCTACCCACATTCAGAGGAAGAACTACAGGAGTGGAAACACAGAGGGAAAACAACTGTTTGAACACGTGGGTTGATGTGGACATGGTTGGGGATGTAGACACTAAACAACCACACCAATGCAACTATCAATAATATGTAAATAAGTCTTGATTGATGACACATCTTAAAACCAGTGGAAACGCATGTTGGATACGGGGGGGTGGGGTGGTTGCTGATGTATTATGGGCAAATGGCTGATCCTAGACATTGTACTCCCTGTTCCCTTCCTATGTTTGGGATTTGGTGATGGAAGGGGTGGATTCTGCAGTAGAAGCCTCAGCTTTTCAGCAAATGAAAGGCCAAGAGAAGTCCTCTCCAAGTAGCTACCAAAAAGCCAGGTAGGTGGGGAAGGAGACAACCTGGGGCAGGTATACTTCCTGGTGTCATCTGCAATGCACATGAGAATCACTATACCAACTTCACTGGTTGAAGCTTTGTCTGCAGGAACCTTTGTTGGGAGACTTGTGTGTCAACTAGAATGTTTTTTTAAATGTGCTTTTGGAGCAAGTAAGTAAAGAAAATAGTCTTAAACAGTAGTCTGAGCATATATTAGGGTCAAGCAGGAAAAATCCCTGCCCACATTAGACAAGTGATTTGGGAAACAGCAGGACAATATTGCTCTTGGGTGGTCTGCCTTTTTTTACATCTGATGCCAGTAGCAAAATTTCCTGAGACCACCCTTGGGGTAGAAAGTGCCACACTTCTCAATTGCAATGTCAAGGAAAAAAGCCCTGCTTGTTCCAACCTCATTCCAAGCTTTGGGAAGAAACCTGTCCCAACAATGCATATGGTGGCTAAAGTAAAGGTACTGGCCTTTTCTGGGCTTGTTTCTTCTTGTAGTAAATGGGATTAAGAACACTGGTCCTGTCAAGCTTACCTAATAGGGACATTAAGAATATAAGATTTTAAAACGTAAAAGTTCTTTGAGAAATACAAAGTTTTACCCCCAAAAAGTGTTGAAGTATTGATAATAATACATTTAACTGATAATAATAATAATAAAAATAATACATTACATTTCATCCAGTTTAGCAAAATTGAAAGTGCTCAAATTACTAGGTGATAATAATTGACTTTTCTATAGTGTTTTATAGAGTGCTTTTCCTTACAACAAACTGTGAGGTGGCTAGTTTAAGTATTCTCACCTCCATTTTACACAGGAGAAAGCAGAGGCTGAGATTCCAATGGCTGAACATGCCTAAGGGATGGAGGGAGCTTTGGATCCCCCAATCTTTGCACCAGGAAGCACTTTCCCTGCATTTTGCAGGATCTGTGTGAAAGGGTAGAAGGTTGCAAATAAGTGAACAGAATTCAAGCCCACAAAGCTATATTTTGGCCACATTTTTTCCTCCATAGAGTCTGGCACCTAATCCTGATTAAACACTGTTTCTCAGACACAAAGGATCACATGTGCTGCCAGCATGCTGGGCTATTGCTGGGCGCTGCTCTGCAGGCTTGGCTCATATTCTTGGCTCAGGCATGTAAGCTCCTTCCCCCTCCCCCCATTCTGGTCCAGCCCCCTGTGTGTTTTCAGTATTTCAACGGGTACATATTGTACTTCTCTGTGGATGCACTAAGCTGACAGCTTAACAACCAAGTTTGCTTGTGGGCAGACTCAGTATCTAGACTCTGGGGAGATAGAGGATGACAATGCCATTTATGTTCCTCAGAGTTACCCTCTCTAGTTTATAATTATTACTGGGCTCCAGACCATACATAATCAGGCATCTCAGGACACCTGGAAGGGCACTAGACTAGAGTATAATATTCAACAGTTACAATACAGCACTCACTATCAATCAGGCCAAGATTAGAATTCTTCAAACCTTTATGAATGTGTGGGGTGCTGTGTGTATCTGTGTGTGTATGAGAAATAACTTAATACTTGCCCTTGAGGAGTCTATAGAGGTGGGAGAGTGAGATGGCATATACACAAATAAGTAGAGTACAAGGTAGAACATGAGAGGGGCAAAGAAGAGACCCAGGACCCTCTCTTTCCACCTCCCACCTAGATTATTTTAAAATGCTTCAAATGAGTTTCCCTGTTTCCAGCCTCTTTTTAATCAGTTTTATATACGGCTGCCATATTATCTCCCCCTACAAACATTGCTCACAATAAGTTACCTCACCACATACCCCAAAACCTTCAATGTCTCCACAATCCAAATAATGTATTCCAAACTCAATTACCCTCAAATCCAAGGCCCTCCTCAATCTGTCCCACCCCTGCTTCTCTTTGATCTACTTTCAGACAACAGTCCTCCACAAATCTTCCATGTGACCCAAACTTCTTGTCCTCTGAATACACCATGTACATTCCAGCCTCCAAGCCTTTGTTCATGCTATAAAATGAAGATGTTGTCCTGGAAGAGCTCTGTTACCTTGTCATGTTCCCCTACTATAAGAGTGAAGAGCTCCCCGGGGCCTCCCTAGTTCATGACTGTTGTGTATGGGGGCCTTAGCAATTTGGCTCCAACCTCCTCCACCAGTCTGAACTGCTACTACTGTAGTCCTTCCATGCATTCCCCATTCTAGCCAGCCTAGGCCACTCTTACCCCTTCCTCTCTGCTTTTGCCCTGGGAAGGATTCTGGCTCAGTGGATAGAGAGCCAGGCCTGGAGACAGGAAGTCCTGGGTTCAAATGTGGCCTCAGACACTTCCTAGATGTGAGACCCTGATGCAGTCACTTAATCCCAATTGCCTAGATTTTCCCCACTCCTCTACCTTGGAATTGATACTTAGTATCAATTCTAAGAGAGAAGATAAGGGTTTAAAAAAACAATTTAACAAGTCACTTCACCTCTATGACCTTCATTTCTAATACTCCCCAAATGGGGATAATCATATTTTTATTACCTGCCTCAGTGGACTGCTCTGAGGAAATTTCTTTGTATACCTGAAGGCACCCCAGAAATGGAAGCTTTTACTTTAGAGGACAACAAAGAACACTATCCTTGAAGTCAGGAGCTCTGAGCTGCTGTCAAGGCATGGCCACTTACCCAATGAACCTTAGGCATTTAATTTTTCTAGGTCTTAGTTTCCTCATCTGTCAAACAAAAAAATATGGACCAAATGATTCCTAAAGTCCCTTTTATGGTGAACATTCTATGGATCTATTATTCTTGCAAATCAAAATTTAACATGACTAGCTAGTATCATTACTTAATACTGATGGCAAAGTCATATCAATATATGAAAAAATGACAAGAACTAAATCTATGGTGTTTCCTGTCAATAAAAAATGGATGAATCTTGGAGCCAGTACAAGTTGCCTTGGGGTGATCTTTGTTTGTGGCTAATCATTCAGAAATAAAAGCAATATTTCTTAAGAAGTCAAGCAGAATCAAATGCATGGCCTCATTCAAAAAAGACAAAAGGAATTTTCTGCTTTTTCCAAACTCTCAATGAAAGACTAAAGTGAAGATTTTTATCTATAATCCCAAGTCCTGCGGAAAAGATAAAACACATGGTTACTTGTGTAACATCAAGAGAGGCAACATGAAAACAAGATGTGTAAAAAGAGCCTTGATTCTACACTGGAGAAAATTAAGTAGCATGAAGTTAACCATTTCTCTACCAACTTGAGCAATCATGTTTTGCTGATGACCATTTTCATGTTCTTTTCAGCTGGACAGGGGTAAAGAGAGTGGGGAACATTGATTTTTGTTTTGTGCTGGTGAATGAACTAAACCTTTGCTAGAAGAAGGAAAACTTGTCTTGAGTTGCCCAGTTCATGCTCAACCCCCTTCCCCAATCACAACCTACATTTTCCTTTGATTTGTGAGGATTTCTTCCTTTTCAACTTCTACACTCGGTCTAAATTTTTAGCTCAAATAGAATACATGCTCAATACACATATCCATCCTCCAAGGCAGCTCAGGACATTCAAAAACACTAAGTTAGCAGCTGCTGTTTTTTTGAGGGCTCCAAATGAAGACAACATGTCCAGACTTTGGGATGTTAGGGGGAAAAAATGAATAAGATGAATCCTAACTGTTATATAGGAAAGAAAGAATCATCTGGAAGTCAGAACCTAGATTTTAGCTCTGGCTTCCCAGTGATATGATCCTGGGAAAGCCGTTTCCACTCTCTGGATCTGTTTCCTCATCTGTCAAATGAAAAGAGTTGGAACTAGATGATAATAAACCTTTTAATCCTGACATTCTGTTTTACATTCACATCACTTTAAAGAGAAATCTGTAGTAGGTGTTCTCACTTCCAACAAAAGAAATGAGGACATAGGAAGGAGGAATGGATGACTAGAAATGACTTGCAGCAACAGCTCTTCCCCCCTGCTATTTCTGTTACTTTACTTGACTTGAGGCAAATCTTTATAGGAGATGAATCAGAGGGGAAAAAAATGACAAATCAGACATTTCCCTAGAAGTATATAAGCAGTGGTTAGGTAAGATGACCAGATCAGAGATATTTTATTGGAGATTCCTGCACCACATGAGATGGGAAAATGGACCAGGTGACAGAGATTAACAACTGGGAGGGCTGTTAGTGGTCTAATACAATTTTCTCATTTTATGACTAAAAGAATAAGTAGCTAACCTAATGTCACAAAGTGAATAAATTAGCTTAGCCCAGGTCCTCTGTCCTTTAAATTCGGAGTCCTTCCATTGTACTACTAAGCTTCTAAAATCAGCCATCTCTTTATTTCCCCTTCAGCTGTCCCCAGTATGCCCCTACCTAGGTTATCTCCCCATTCCCTTCAATTTATATATCGTCTTCCTTCTGAAGATAGTAAATTTCTTGAGGGCAGGGACTACCTTTGCTTTTTTGAATTTGTATTCTCAGAGCTTAGCACAATGCCAGACACACAGTAAGGATTTAATAAATAATAAATTTAATAAATCACCTAACTGGCTCCTGGGGAATAACTTTCAGATACAGACTGGTAGCAGTTCTGCAATTATAGTCTTTCATGCTCTCACACTTACTAGCTGTGTGACCCTGGGCAAGTCACTTAACCCTCCATTGCCTAGCCCTTATCACTCTTCTGCCTGGGAACCAATACACAGTTAATTCTAAGACAGAAGATAAGGGTTTATTTAAAAAAAAAAAGTTGTCTAGTTCTCTAAGAGGTTAAGTACATCAATGAATGAGCCTTCAGTTATAGACCAGGCACTGTACAATCCCTGCCCTCATGGAGCTTAAATTCCAATTGCCACAATCCAATCTTAGATTTAGGAAAATCACCAAGTGGAGGATGGAGTGAAGGTAGGGACAGTCAAGTTAGGCAATTCAGTCAGAAGGTTATTGCAATAACCAGGGCAGGACACAGTGACCACCTGCCCCAAGGTGGGGGCTGTGTGAAAAGAAGGAACCATATTACAAGAGACAGTATGAAAGCAGAAACAACAAGCTTTGCTAATGAATTGGAAATGTGAAGTTAGAGGGAGTAAGGAGTTGAGTTGTGAGTCTAGGTGACTAGAGGAGAATGGTGCCCTCTACAGTAATAGGAAATTTGGAAAGAGGGGAGAGTTTTGTTTTGGCAGAGGGTGCGGGAAGATAATGAGTACTGTTTTGGAAGTGTTGAGTTTGAGATGACTGCAGGATACAATTTGAGATGTCCAACAGGCAGCTGGTAATGTGAGACTGGATCTCAGATATACCCATCTAGGAATTATTCATATATATAGATGACTAAAGCAAAAGGAGTTGATGAGAAGTGATGAGATTGCCAAGTGAAAGAGTGTTAGGAAAAAAAGAGAAATCGACCCAGTATACTCCCATTAGTGGGTATGACATGGATGAAAAACTCAAAAGGGAGTCTAAGGCATATTCAGAGAAGTAAGAGAACTAAAAAAGAGCAGTCACAAAAAAGGAGCAAGGAGAGAGTATCCAGGAGAGGAGGACAATTAACAGGGGAAAAGACTGAATATAAAAGTAAAAAATGAAGACTGAGAGGCCATGAGATCTGATGAATTAAGAAATCATTAGAAAAGCAATTTCAGTTGAATGATGACATCAGATGTCAAATTGCAGAAGGTTTAGAAAAGAATGAAAAAAAAATGAAAAAAGAGCAAGAAGAAGCATGGATTGCAGATGGCTTTTTCAAATTCAGGAGGAGAGATCCAGGACAACAGCTTTCAGGCATGGTAGGGTCTAGTGGAAGTACTTTAAGGCTGAGGGGCACTTGAGGCTTATGGAGGAAGTAGGTCACATGGTCAGTATATATCAGAGGCAGGACTTGACCCTAGCTCTTCATGACTCAGAGACCAGCTCTCTATTAGCTTCTCTGAATTTTAGACAATTTTTCTTAATGGACAACTGAAACTAGGGGAAAGTCAATTCAATTAGTATTCATCCAACCTTTACACAGGCCTTTAAGGTTTACAAAGTGCCTTCTTTTAGGGCAATCTAATGAAGTAGCCAATACAAGTATTATCCCCTGACCTAGGAGGCAGCGAATTGCTCAAGTTTGCAAAGCTAACCAGTATGGGAAGTGTAAGACTCGAACTAAGATTTTTCCAGCTCAAAGTCCTGGGTTCTTTGCACTTTTTCTCACTGCATTGTTCTGAGTAGGAGACAGAAACAACATGGTTCCTGCTTCAAGCAATTTACAATGTAATGGAGGAAAGAAAAGCCACTACTCTGGGAGTCAGAAGATCTGGCCCAGGGCCTACTTCTGCCAAAAACTCCAAGACAGTGCAAAATTTAGTTTCCCTCTCTTTGGGAATCAATTCTGAAAATAAGGGAGCTAGACTAAAAGACATCAATATCCAGTTAATCGCTAGTTGTTTTCAAAAGAAGACATGTAGAACGGCGGCACCGGCGCGCAGGCTAGCGGTTGGGCAAGGCAGGGAGCAGGCAAGCGAGAAAGAAGAGCCGCAGCAGGGATTTGTCTCATCTTGATGATCAATGTCTAGTGCTGTTGTCTGTTCAGGCAGAGGCAAGGGGAAGGATCTCAATAGATCAAAACTCCAAAAAATATCGTGTGCTCGAAGTACTGGAAAATAGGACCACCTCATAGTATCTTTTTTTTTTTTTTAAACCCTTACCTTCCATCTTGGAGTCAATACTGTGTATTGGCTCCAAGGCAGAAGAGTGGTAAGGGCTAGGCAATGGGGGTCAAGTGACTTGCCCAGGGTCACATAGCTGGGAAGTGTATAGTATCTTAATATAAAATGAATTAGTCCAAGAAGAGAAGCTATGTTTTTCTCTTCTTTCATGGGATACTACTGCTTTTTAAAGCTGGAGTCTATCTTTGATACTTAGTAGGATTTTCTGGATTGACTGTGAACACTGAATCTCATTGAGTAGAGTGGTTTTTGATCATTCTCAATAATCCATAAAGAACCTCTGGGAACCCCATCGGTTTAGGTCATTGATATTGTCCATGACTTATTGTTTTCCATTTGTAAAACTTTTCTAAAAAGTGCATTTCAATATATTATCATAATTTATGACATAATTTGAATATTATAACTTATTTCATGATGGTATCTTCACATTTCCACTTATTAAAACTATCACTATAGAGATTTTAAAATTAAAGCATATTTTAATTTTAAAGGCCTATTTAAAAAATCTAAATTCAAAAATTCAGTTTTAATTTTCTTGATTTTTTTCCATCTTAATACATTGTAGATAATTCTTAATCACATAGATTCAAAATGAAGTGTAAATTGAATTCTTTTAATATCACATACTCTATAAACATTTCCAAGTTTAAATAAATTTCTTAATCAATATATATAAAAAAAAGAAGGCATGCAGTTCAGTTTGATTCAACAAGCATTTTCTATTATCTATAGATCACAGCTATTATTGGGCTCTGTCCTGAGGATACAAAGCCAAAAAGGAAACAGTTCCTGCACTCAAGGAGCCTACATTTAATTAGTTACCCTAACCTAGAAACAAAGGAAAGTAAAAAGAGGTTGTAAAGGGGGAAGAAACAGCAAATGAGGTTTGTTCCAACACCAGCATAAGGCAAGCATGCATAAGCACGGAATCCATTTAATTTGGGAAATGACAGAATTTAGTTGATAAAGAAGACTCACCAATACTCCAAATAGATCAAAGGAAGAAGAAAGAGGATTACATGTACAAAAATATTTATAACAGCTTCTTTTGTGGTAGCAAAGAATTGAAAATCGAGGGAGTACCCATTAATATGTATGAACAAATTATGGTGTTGTTCTGTAAGAAATAAAGAAGGGGATGATTCCAGAGAGACCTGGGAAGACTTGTGTGAGGAGATATTAGTTGGTTGTTGTCCTTCGTACTTAAAGAGGTCCAAAATGGTATCATGATGTCCGGGTCAGTGTAGAGTGTGCTCAACTGTGGCTGATCAGACTAATGTCTCCCATGTCTCACAACTGATTCCAAAGTTATTCAAAGAAACCTTAAGAGTGTGCTTGTATTGTTTCTTCTGACCTCTGCATAAGTGCCTGCCTTGCGTGAATTCTCTGTAAAACAGTATTTTAGGCAAACTGTGTTTGGCATTCAAACAATATGGCCAGGCCATCAGAGTTGTGCAGTTCAGCTCTAGAAAGAACCTCAGTGTCTGAGTGCTTTTATCTTGTCAGATGATCTTCAGACTCTTCCTAAGACAATATTAATGGAAGTGATTCAATTTCCATGCATGGCATTGGTATACTGTCCAGGTTTCATAGGCATACAAAAATGAGGTCAGCACGATGGCTCTGCAGACTTTCAGAACAGTAGGTAGAGCCCAATACCTCTTCTCTCCCACACTTTCCTCTGGAAACACTTAGCTAACTCTGGCAATATGCACATCAACCTTGTCTATGTGGACAACCCTGGAAAGATTTTGGCCTAACAACTAACACCAAGAAAACAAGGTTCTCCATCAGTCAGTACCATATCATCCATACGGAACTATTGGCTACAGCAAAAGGAGAAATTCTGAATGCTGTGGATAACTTCACTTAACCTTGGCAGTGAACTGATGTAGAGTGAAGTAAAGAGAACAATTTATTATTATTAATTCTTTAATATTACAACAACAACAATATTGTAAAGATAATCAACTCTGAATGACTTGGGGACTCTGATCAATACAAAGACTAACCTTAACTCCAGAGGACCAATGATAAAACATTCTGCCCACCTCCAGATGGAGAGCTGATGGACTCAGATTGTAGACTGAAGCATATTAGCAGGTGGAGAAGGAGGTGAGAGTGGAATAGGACAGGCATGGTCAATGCTTGAATTTCTTTTGCTTAATTATACATGTATGGTTTTGTTTTTCTTGCTTTCTCAAGGGGTGAGGATGAAGAGAATGCAAACATCATCATCGTCATTAGCATTTATAATCACCTTCTATGTGCCAAAGACTGTGCTAAGCACTTTACAAATATTACCTCATTTGATCCTCACAACAACCCTGGGAGGTAGGTAATATTATTGTCTCCATTTTATAGTTGAAGAAACTAAAAGTACAACAAGGTTCAGTAACTTGCCCAAGGTTATACAGTGTCTGAGGTCACATTTGAACTTCTTCAATTCAGATCAAGAGCTCTATCCATTGTACCACCTAGCTGCCTCTGAATATAAAAATGAGTTAAAAAAAAAAAAGACTCACCAGAGGACTCAAAGAATGTATAATGGAAGGAGTCAGTCAAACAATATTAATGCTATGCTACTGAGCATTGACTTAACTGCCCAGTTCTGTTGCAAAGCTTCAAATGAAAAGAGAATATATATATGTACATATATATACACACACACGTTTATCTATACATATATGTACACACACACATATATATACATACACATATACTAGATTAATCCTAAACAGGGATTTATGACAGAAACTCAGAGGTGGAGAGACCCTCAGAGCAACTCTGGTCCAAACTGTACCTAACAAGAATCCACTTCTCCCCTCAAGGAGTTATCTGTCTCCACATGAAGCCTTCCACAAATAAGCCAATTATGGCTGCCAGGCATCCCTCCATTCTACTCAGGGGTAGGCAGCTTTAATTGCTAAGAGATTTTCCTTGGGGGTGGGGCGCGGGAGTAAATTTTGCCTTCTGCAAGTTCTGCTGATTGCTCCTATTTCTATTGTTTGGGGTTATGCAGTACCGAACAGCTACTTCTGACTTTAGATTATGGGCAATTCTCAGAAACCATAATCACTCGGGTGTCCTATCTTTCCCATCTTTTGTAATCGTAAGTGAAAGTCTCTTTCTGTTCAAGCCTCTTTCTGTTCAGCACAGGTTGTCTTGCAAAGTACCCAGCAAAAAGAACAGTTTGTGAGTCAATGGATTATAGGGTTATGTGATATTCCTTCTCCCCAGTGGGAAAAACAAATTAGACTGAATTTCTGCCACCAAAAGTTTGCATTCTTAGGGAAAGAACAGCCTATTGCTTTCTGGCCTTTCCCTAAAATACATGCCTTCCATCTAAGCAACTGTAACAGCATGTGCTAAATTAGATGGTATTTTGGGATTCTAAATTTGTACCACATGCCATACTCTGACAATGAAAAGTTTCCAAGGGCTGCAAAACCTTCCTCAGTAAGCTGGAGAGAGCAAATGCCAGCAACAGTGAAAATCAGAAGTGGGAGGGGAAAAGGAGTGTGCACTGGGCCAGAGGGGTCTGGAGGCACTCTCTGAGGCTGAAAATGCCAGTTGGTGATCCATATCCACGTGATCCTCAGCCCAAGAATGCCACTACTGCAGGGCTAAGGAATGCAAGCTCGTCAGGACAGGAGCATGAAGCAGCTATATGCTCACTCACTCAGTACAGCCAGGAGAGGCTAACCAAAAATATGTGGTGCTCACATTGCTGGCTGACTAAATTTAGAAAATCTAACTATCTGGAGAATGTGAACGAGCAGTACTGTTAGAAGTGGCCTGCCTCTCTCTCTCTCTCTCTCTCTCTCTCTCTCTCTCTCTCTCTCTCTCTCTCTCTCTCTCTCTCTTAAAGGGAAGGGTTCAGTAAAAGACTAAATTTGGGAATACTACATTTACACCTCTAAGGATATTATGATTTAAAAAAAATTTTAGTCAAATTAAGCTATGTATTATAGTAGAAAAAAATCATTGGACTCTATTTCAAGTCCAAGGTCAGATACTTTCTAGCTATGTGACATAAAAAAAAATGTTTCTGAATTTGAGGCTCCTTGTTATTAAATGATAAGACTTGGCCTACCAGTGAGAAAAGAGGCCTTAGGAGTCATCTGGTTCAACTCTATCATTTTGTAGATAAGGAAACTGAAGTCAGAATCATTCACAAAGTGCCTAATTATATGAAGGCACAAAATTTCAGTAAAGGAGTCCCTGTCTTTCCTGTTTCTCTGGAGGGTACTGCCATCATGCTAGTTTGAAACCTCAGTGTCCTGGCTCAATTCCTCACTCTCCTTCACTCCACACATTTAATTAGTCACCAAAACTTGGTATCAGGACAACTTGGATTGAAGTTCTGCCTATTATATATATTATATACGATGCAGGAAAAATTAGTTACCACTCAATGCCCCAAGCATTTGCTTCACTAAAAACTGTCTACATGTATGTCTAGTCGTTAGAGCAAAAATAATAGATTTAGAGGGGAAATTACCTTAATGGTTATCCAGCCTAACCTTCTCACTAAGGAAACAGTCCAGGAGAAATGAAGAAAAGTATTTGCCCAAAATCTTATAAGTAGTAAGTGGAAGTCAGGATTTGAACCCAGGTCCTCTGTTTCAGAATCACAAAATCTCAATTGAGAGAGACCTGAGAGATCATTTTTTCTAACCTGTGTACCTGGGCAAGAATCCTTTTTAAAAGCATATTTATACACAAGTCATCACCTAGCTTCTTATTAAACATTTCTAGGGAGGGGAAACCTACTACTACTACTGCTCTCAGGCAGCCCACTTTCCCTTGAGATAGTTTTTCTTTATTTCAACCTTAAATCTGAATTTCTGCAATCACAAGCTTGCAGGACTGTTTGCTGACAGCTCCCTCTTCTCCTCTCTTCCTCATCTCATATTTCTTAGATACCTTCTTAACACGATCTCCTCCTTCAACCATGTCCCAACATAATTAAGTGCACCATTTCCTTTCCAAGGTAAACCCTTCTATATTGCACAAGTAATTCCATTCCAGCCAATCTTCTCCAGCATTGCCCCTTACAATATTTTTCCATTCTCATTTTAGCTGTAATCTTTTTCTATTGGTTGTTTCCCTACCGCCCCAAAAATATCCATGTTGCCTCTGCCCTTTAAAAAAAAACAACAAAAAAACAAATTTCATTTGATTTATCCACCCCTCCTAACGTCTCATATCTTTTCCCTTTTGTGACTAGACTCCCTGAGAAAGTCATCTATAATCAATGCCTCTGCTTTCTTTCCTTTTGTTTACTTTTTAACTTTCTACATTCTAGTTTCTGACTTCATCACTGAATGGAAACTGCTATCTCCAGAGGTAGTGGAACCAAGATGGTGGAGTAGCAGCATGGAAAGCTGGAACCAATCTGTGAATCCTCTCAAACCAACCTTAAAATAGCATCTCAAAACAAATACAGGAGTCACAAAGCCAACAAGGGGATTGGTATAAAAAACCTCTTATAGAAAACAACTTGAAAGGTAGGCAGAGAGGGTCTATTTCACTGGGGTGAGAGGGGAGACAGAAGTAAAACCACACACAGAAGGGGTAACAAGCTGCCTACCCCTCACCTATTGTGCCAAATTCTAAACCTGGGCACAAGCCAACTTTAAGACTCCAGGACCCTGTCTATGCCAACAGCAGAGCACCTCAACCCACCCCAACCCCCACTCTTTGAAGTCCCAAGCCCAGGCACAAGACTGCAGTGAGGCCCCAAGACTGTGGCACCTGGCCTGTTCAAGCTTGAGAGGAGGTCCCAAGCTCCATCATATGGCAGTCCATAGTACAATAGGCTGGTGTAAGCTTGGAGTTTCTGCCCAAGTCAGCAGTGAAGACCCCACACCCAAAGTGATTCCAGAGCAAGACAGTTCCTGCCTGGCTGGTATTAGCCTAAGAAGAATTCCAGGGCCTTGTTCAAAACTGCACTGAGGCTCCAAGGCCTAGGGCAAAGTGACCAGTATTTAAAAAAAAAAAAAAAAAAAGATAATTACTGTCAAATCTAATAGTCTTTTTTCGATCTTCTTCCTTCTTGATCTTTCTATAGTCTCTGACATATATAGACTATAATCTATAGTCAGTCATCCTTTTCTCCTCCATATTCTTTTCTCTCTAGGTTTTTAAGGTATTATTTTCTCCTGGTTCTCTTCCTACTGATCTGACCATTCCTCCTCAGTCTCTTTTGCTGGATTTTCATGTAGGTGATGTGAACTGTGGGTGTATCATAGGACTGCTTTGGACCCCCTGCTCTCCTTCCTCTATACAATTTCACTTAGTGATATCACCAGCTCCCATGGATTCAATTATCATCTTTATGCTGATGATTCTCAAATCTATTTATTTGGCCTGAGCCTCTCTTCTGAACTATTCATATATCTCCAATTGTCTACTTGACATCTCAACTCGATGTCCCAACACTGTAAATTCAACATTTCCAAAACTAAATTCATTTTTCTTTTCAAACTCTCCCCTTCTTTCAAACTCCCCTATTATTGTTGAGGGTACCATAATCCTCCCCATCACTCAGGCTCATGATCTGAATGTCATCCTTGACTCCTAATTCTCTCATTCCCCAAATACAATCTGTTGTCAAGGTCCATCAATTTTACCTTCAAAATATCTCTTCAATATACTTCCTTCTCTCCTCTGACACCATCAATTGTGTATTTCTTTATATCATGTCCTCATATATATTTTCCTTTCTTTTCTCCCCAGTTCCCTACCTTTTTTTAAAACAAAGATGCTACTAGGTTTATATCCCAAAGAGATCAAAGAAAGAAGAAACGTCACAAATGTACAAAAATTCTTATAGCAGCAATTTTCTGGTGGCAAAGAACTGGAAAACGAGGGGATATGATTGGCTGGGGAATGACTAAACGAGTTATGGTATATGAATGTGATAGACTACAATTGGGGTTTATGAAAAAATGAAGGGAATGATTTCTAAGAAACCTGGGAAAACATGAAGTGAGCAGAACTAGGAGAACAATGTATATAATAACAAGAACACTGACCAACACAATAATTAACTATGAGTACAGAGGACTTGTAATAAAACATGCTACTCATTTCCTGATAGAAACGGAATAGGCTCAGAGTATATACTGAGAATTCGTTTTGCTTAACTATACATTTGGACATTTCTCACATCGCTCTCCTCTCTGCCCAGCAGCCCAATGGGAGCTCTTCCTCCCTCCCCTGCCTGGAGTAAGGCGGTAGGGCTCATATGCAGTATGAGGGTTGTAGGTTGAGCACTCAGTCTCTAAAAGGTTCACCATCACTGATCTATGCTGTTGATCTACAGTGATAGCCACTCAATGACAATGATGAATTTTGGGTTAGTTCAATTCACTGTATCAAGCTGTTTCCCATTTTATACAAAACTTTAGAGTTTACAAAGCAATTTAAATGAGTTGTCTCATTTAATTCTCAAAATATCCTTGAGGGATATAAAAGGCAAAGATTATACTCTGCAATTTGCAGACGAGGAAGCTAAAATCCAAAGAGGTAAAATGATTTCCCCTTTATTTCAAACCCAGCAAGCATCACCTCCTGCACTGAAGGACAGTTAGTCTTATTCCAGCTCTGGATTTCTTCCTCACTATCTAAATGACCTCTGTGTTAAAAGAGATCCCACCCTTTGAAGTCTTTACCAACACAAACTAGGAGCACAGAAATGTTTCTTCAGAAGCCTGGACAGGGACTTGACAATAGTACATGTCAAGTATGGTTCCCCTAACCCTTAGAGAACTATTTCTCTAGATTGGGCTTATAGCCCAAGCTTAACAGAGCAAAAGATGAGAAATAGGGCTGACCTTTTCCCTACACCAGAGAATAAGAGGCATTTACTTGAATCCCAATTCTTTTCTAAGCTTACCCTCTGTGGAAACTCACAAGCCTGCAGGAAATACTGCCCAGGGGCCAGGAAACCCTGAATTCAGGCAATTCAAGGAATCTGCTTTTAATAAGAGACAACAGATTCAACCAGATAAAGACCACAGGAAATCTCTGAGGCATTGGACTTATAAAGGTACTAAAGTCAGGGTACTTTTAAAGGAACTTTCATCTATGGCACTCTATTTCAGAAAGAAGTCAAGAGACCTAAGTTTTAGTCCAAGTTCTACCACTGATTTGGGAAAAGAACTTTTACTCTTGGGATCCAAGGACCTCAGTTTCTTCATCTGTCAAATGAACTAGGTGATTCATAAAGTCCCTTCCAGTTTTGACATTCTGGGTCCTGAAGGCCTTAAAGTCCTATCAGTCTGCATTCCCTTGTAATAAAGGCCTTTTCAAATTCCTATATCCTATGATTCTTAGTATGCTAAAAAGATATTCCAGTCAAGAGAAAGAATAGAAACTAAGAACCAACTTGTAGACCATGTGCTATTTTCTGTATATCAAAAGTATGTCTTTGAATCACTAAAGCTAGAATACAGAAACTTTATCATTCAACTGAAACTACTCTCTCCAAAATAACTAATAATCTCTTAATTGCAAAATCTAATGGCTTCTTCTCAAACCTCATCCTCCTTGATCTCTCTGCAGAATTTTGATGGTCATTCTCTTATCCCTGACACATTTTCCTCTCTAAATTTTCAGAAACCACTACCAATAACCTACTAATTGGCAAACCTGATTGCCTTTTCTTAATGCTCATCCTTGTCACTCTCACTCACACTGTTAATCGCCCTCTTCTCCTGGATAGTCATCTCTAGGTTTCAGTAACACCTCTCCTGAGCTCAACTATACTTATCCATAAGCCTACTAGATAATTTAAACTGGTAACTGTCCCACCATTGTTGTTCAGTCATTTCAGTTGTGTCTGACTCTTTGTGACCCTATTTGGGATTTTCTTGACAAAGGTTACTGGAGTGGTTTGCTGTTTCCTTCTTGTGTAATTGGAATCGGAACCCCAGATCCACAATTCCCAGCATCCCATGTTCCTTTTCATGTTATATGCTGATGTAGGCAGGATATAAATTTTGTGGAGCACCCCCTCCCTCTCTCCTCTTCCCCTCTGCCCCTCTCCCTTTCCTTTTCCCTCTCTCTCTTTCTCCCCCCCTCCCCATCCCATTTGGGGGAGGTGATGTGAGGTGAGTGGCAGGGAAATCTACTCATGTGGCCTTATATTTTGTTAGATAATTACCTTTTTATTCCTTTACTTCAAGTGATTGTTAAACTTTATAAAATATAATACTTGGAGTACTGGATATTAATTTAAATCCTACATTCTCCAGATCACTTTACAGATGACGAAACTCAGGCAAACAGGGTTAAGTGACTTGTCCACAGTCACACAGTTTGTCCACAGTCACATAGCTAGTTGGTGTCTAAGGCCATATTTGTACTCAGGAAGATGAGTCTTCCTGACTCCAGGCCCAGCACCCTATTAATTGCACCATCTAGTTGCCTACTAGATATTTTTAAACTGGTGACTATCACATAAATATCTCAAATTCAACATGTCCAAACTTATTATCTTTTCCCCAAACTGCCATACTTTGGATATTACTATTTCTGCCGATCATACTACTATCCTTCAATTCTCCTAGGTTTGCAACCTTGGTAACTTTTCCTCGATTCTTCATATTCTCCTTCAACCCTTATGTCTGCCAAATCTTGTCATTTCTACCTTCATATTATTTTCAAATCTATCCCCTTCAATCTACTCAGAGAGTCACCAGCTTAATTCAGACCTAGACTCTTACAATATAGTTCCTTAAGTTATCACCATGGCTAAAAAGACTCTTCTCTCTCTAACCCATTTTCACACAAATGACAAAACAAGTTTCCTAAAGTGTAAGTTTGACCATGTCAGTTTCCAACTTAACTACAATGGTTCCCTCAAATATAAGCTCATCTGTTTAATTTTTATAGCCCTTTGCAACCTGGTCCCCAACTTGCCTTCCCATCCTTATTCTGCATTGGTACTTCTTCCTGGACTACAGTCCAGTCAAAAACATCTTGCTGTTCCTTGTAGCCATCTTCTGTCACCTAACCTTTGTACTGTTTGCCTTCCATGCTTGTAATGCATTCTCACATGACCTAAAACTTGTAGAATCTCTTAAAAGCCTTTACTAATCCATCAGCTGCTCATTTATCTCGCATTGCTGCAAGGATAAAATGAGATGACATTTATGTAAAATGCTTTGTAAACCTTACTGGACTATATAAATGCTAGCTATTTTTATCATATTTTATTTTCTATATTATTTTTACTGTATATACATGTTTTCCCTGATAGAATGCAAGCTCCCTGAGGGCAGGGAATGTTCCATTTTTGTCTTTGTATCCCCAGTGCCTAGAATAAATAATTTTTGGCACATAGTAAGCACTATTTAATAAAAAGTTTGCCTACTGATTTTTTTTAATTTTTAAAGAAACCCTTACTTTCTGTCTTAGAATTGATATGTACTATCAGTTCCAAGGCAGAAGAGTGGTAAGGGCTAGACAGTTGGGGGTAAGTGGCTTGCCCAGGAATATACAGTTACGAAGTATCTGAGGCCACATTTGACCCCAGGTCCTTCCAACTCTGGGCCTGGAACTCTTCTACTATGTAACCTAGCTGCCCCTGCTTATTGATTTATTTGTAAATCATAAAATGCATATATATTACTTTTTGGTTTTTATTATAAGACTATCCTTAATTATTATGAGACACAGTAGACAAGGTACATCATATGCAAAATATTAGTAGGCATAATACTCCTAGGTGTTGTAGTGGATAGAGTACTGGACCTGGAGTGAGAAAGCTCTGAGTTCAAATCTTGATTCAGACATTAGCTATATGACCTTGGGCAAGTCTCTTACCCTATCTCAGCTCAGTTTCCTTGTTTCTGAAATGGCATAACAATAACATCTACCTCACAGGGTTGTTATGAGGATCAGATGAGATAAAATTTGTGAAATATTTTGCAAACTGTAACATATATATTATTCCTATGGCCCTTTTAGATTTTCAATGCATTTTTTCACAGCAATCCTATAAGGTAAGTAGAGCAGGTTATAACCATTTTAAAGATAAACTAAGGTTCAGGAATGTATTCAGAATCAAGATTTCAACCCAGATGTCCTTGTTTGGGGTACAGAACTCTTTGGGACTACCTGGTATGAATAAAGTGCTATTTGAGGTAGATGATGAAAACTATTTCTCTCTGGAGTGGCCAAAATGGGCTGCATGATCAGAGGGCATTGGAACTGGGCCATAATCAGTTTTTGGCTAAATTAATTAAAATATAGTATCCAGATCAAGAGAGGTCAGAGTCCCACTTTATTTCAACCAGGCTATACCTGGAGTTTCATTACTTCTGAGTGCCATGTTTTAAAAGGACAAACAAACTCCAGAGGCTGCTGAACAAGATCATGAAAGATTTGGAAACTATCATGTAAGAAATATGGAAAAGAGAAGACTAAAAGGAGATAGAGTTGTTGTCTCAAAATACTTCAAGGACAGTCATGTGGATGGAGGAATGAGCCTATTTACTCTTTGTGGCTTTACAGGGCAGAATTGGGGCCAAAGGTTGGAAGTCATAGTGAGGCAGATTTGGGCTCAACATCAGAAAAAAAAAATTCTAATACCTAGAACTATACTACAATGGAACAGGATACTTGGTGAGGTAGAAAGATACCCCACCCTGGAACTATCTAAATACAAACAATATGATTTTTTGAGAGGGAAGTTAGAGAAGGGACTCCTGTATTGGGTAGAAAGTTGAACCAATGGTAGGTGTTTCAGCAGAAACACTGATTTTCCAATGGGAAGACCTGAGTTTAAATCTCAGCACTACAACTTATTGTCTATGTAACTTGGGTCAAATGAATTCACTTTTTTTTTTAAACCCTTACCTTCTGTCTTGGAGCCAATAAGGGTAGGCAATGGGGGTTAAGTGACTTGCCCAGGGTCACACAGCTGGGAAGTGTCTGAGGCTAGATTTAAACCTAGGACCTCCCATCTCTAGGTCTGGCTCTCAATCCACTGAGCTACCCAGCTGTCCCCAATGAATTCACTTCTGATGTGAAATTTTCTTTCTAGCTCTCAATGTTGCAATCTTACAGTAAGATTTCAAGAAAAAAAGACTAGTGAGGGAGGAATGAAGTGGCTCTCCAAAAACAGGCAACATGTGAACGAACATCTTTCCCTAGGCATACTAAAAGCTAAACCATCTCTAGACCATTTATAAAGTTGGTTTCATTCTTCAATCACACATATACAAGCATGACCAAAATCAAAGCCACATCTCCTTTTGGGGGGAAAAAACTTGATGGTATTTGAAAGAAAAGGTTAAATCAGTTGGGGAAGGGAACTTGTTTACTGCCACCAATTACATACAGAAAACCACAAAAACTCCAGCTGCTAAAGGTTAGACCCAATATGCAGGTAAGAAGTAGGAAGGGGGAGAGAGACAGCCATGAAGGAGGCAGAGGAGCATGGAGAGGTGGGAGAGATGAAGAGCCAGAATGATTTCTGACTCAGCAGAGCTCACCCACACACAGTATCTCTGTCATCAGAAAAAGTGTGATACTCATAAACTGAAATTACAAATTGAGATAAACCAAGTATTTCTACATAAATTAAGAAGGCATCTTTACAAATGGAAAGGAAGAAGAGGAGCTAACCTGGACTTGAAAGGTCAGTATAATGCCAGTTACTCCATGACATATAAACAAAATGTGATTTGGAGACTCCTCCCCTGTTCTAATGTAATGAGAGACAGTCCCATGGTGTAGGTCAATAAAGGTTCCCTAAATGTGAAGGGACCTTGGAAAGCATCCAGTCTACCCTCCCCATCTCATGCAATACTATTTTTTACAACCTCCCTGAGGGGGGAAAAGGAGACAATCCAACCTCTACTCCAGCCCTCCCAGTGGCAGGCAGCTTACTAACTGGTGAGACAGCAATTCTGAAGTATACAAATTAATTAACACTGCATTGAGACATGGAGGATTTTCAGGCCCACTGGTGAATGCAAATGTGTGAAGCATGCCACATGAAGCTGAAAAGTTGCCTTCCAAGACTTTACTCATATATTAAATACTTGATGTAGTACAATAAGGTTTGTAAAGTACTTTACAAAGTTATTACATTTTCAAGTGGATTGGAAATATACAAAATAGAATTCAATAGTGTATGAGAGAGGCACGAACAAATCTTCCATCCCATAAAGAGTCACAGCATCTTAGAGCCTGAAGTGATCTCCTAGCTGAATAAGAGTTCCTTATATAACAACCCCAAAAGGCATTTATTTACTTTCTGATCAGAGTTCCAGGGAAAAGGTACCTATCCATCTACTATATGGTTTTCCCAGGTCCTACTTTTGAACAGTTTTCCTTGCAAGAGATTTCTGTCCTAAATAACCACCATTCTCAGTCAAGCTGGTTCATAACCTTACAGTCATCCTCAACTCCTTTTCTCCTACCTCACTTATTCAGTCAGTTGACAAATCTTATCACTTCCACTTCTGTAATCACATGATCTCCCTGCTTCAAGTCTCTCTCCTCTCCAATCCATCCTTCACTCAACTGCCAAAGTTATGTTCCTAAAATGCAGGCCTGACCATGGCACTCTTGGCTTAATGCCAATAGTTCCAGAGTACCACTGGTTTCAAATACAAATTCTGGCCTTTAAAGCCCTTCACACTGGATCCTAACCTAATCTTCCTAGTCTTATACATTACGCTCCTTCAAATACTTCAGAGGTTTAACCAGAGTTGTTTTTTGCTGATCCTTATACAAAATATCACTCTCCCACCACTGCATGGTCTGCCCCCCTGTCTGATATGCACTCTGCCTCTTGGAATTCCTACTTATTTACTGCCAACTTCAGCTTAAATGCCATCTCCTACATGAGACCTTTTTTGGTTTCTGCCTTTTCATTACACTCCCCACCTCCAGACTAGTGCTTCCTTATTTATTTTATATGTGTGCATATTGTTCCCTAGAGGAAAGGAATTGTTTTGTGTTTGTATTTGTATCCCCAGTGTGCAGGCACATAGTAGGTGCTTAATAAATGCTTGCCTCCTTAGGCAGAGGACATTGTTTTGTCTTGGCCAGGTCAGTCAAAATTGGCCAATAAGAGCACACTCATAGATACACAAAATAACATTTTTCCATATGGAAACTTTCAAAGTAGGTTGCAGAATTACTGCTGCAGTAGTATCACATAACAGCAACAGACTTTACTTGGACCAACTGTCAATTTGGATCAAGGGTTCTTTTTTGTGTGTTGGATTCCATTTGGCAGTCTGATGAAGCCTATAGACCTCTTCTCAGAAAACTATTTTAAAATGTATAAATTAAATGCATAGTTTTACGAAAAGAACAAATTATATTGAAATGGCTATCAATTAAAAAATAAGTTTAAGAACTCCTATTTAGATACAATTATACTTAGAAATGTATTATTGGAACATTATTTGTAAAATCATAAAATATAAGAGTAGGAAGGGGCCTTTAAAGTTAAAATTCAGAACTAGCTGTACTTTAGAACACGGAATATCAGAACTGAGAAGAACTTGGAACTTTAAAAGACATAATACTAGAACTTGAAGGGACTTTCTAGATCAAGTCCAATCCACAGAGGAGGAAGCTGGGTCCCAAAGAATGACTCATCTAAGTTCACAGAAAGAATTAAAGCTGGGAGCAGACGAGAGATCTCCTGACTTCCAGGCCCAGGCTCTTTCAATTGCAGCATATCCCCTTCCAACATCAGACATAAAGGAGTCAGCAGTTCTTTTTGAGCAGTTTCTATCAAACACTCATTTAGGGAAATTAATTTATCTCTTGTAGGCTAACTGCAAGAGGCTTCAAGGAAGCACTTCAACATTTTCTTGGAAATTTATTTGTTTTTTTTCAAATGGAACTAACAAGAATTTTACTCAGACCTTGCTGGCAGGTTGCCATATACAACCAACTACACTCAATCTTAGCACTCTCTCTCCTCCCACATTTCTCCTATATTGCAACAGACTTGGAGAGAGAGTCTGTCAAGCTGCATCAGGCCCCACAACAGGGCAGGGCAGAGCCCAATACAGATTCTGAGGAAGTCTGGGTTGGCTGAACCGGACACCAACCAGCTCAGAGAAAGAGGCGGCTTGTTCCACAGCTGTCCTTGAAAAGTATACCACTCCAAGGCTAAAGACAATACCCTTGGTATAGGTTTCAGAATGTGTCTGACAAGAGCTACAATGAGTGTTTACCAGAAGCAATATTGCCTTGGACAAAGATTCACAGAAGCCTCATAGCTGGAAGGGGCAATGGAACAGAAAATGTTAGCACTGAAAGGGGTCTTAGTTCCTAGGGCACTCCATAAGAACAAGGTCAGAAGATCAGAGATTTAGAGCTGCTATATCAATACTTGGTTCTTGTTCCTAGATAGAGTCAGAACTCAAACACGTGCTTAAACTTTAAGAACAGAAGACCAAAGCTAAAAGGACCTTAGAAATCAACCAAATCAAGCCTCCTCATTTTACAGATGGGGAAACTAACATCCAGAAGATGTAAGCGACGTGCCCAGAATCCCATAGCACAATGGTTGCATAGTTAATACTGGAATCTGGATTCTCCCAGTCTAGTACCCTTTCTACTATACCATGTAGCCTCTAAAGAACATGTTTTTCAATTTTATTTTCCCCCAAATACTTAGCTCCCTTTCAACAAACAATTTAAACAAAAGGCTAAAGAAAAACCAGTCAGCACAGAACAGATAGAACCTGTACTGTTTCTCTCCCTTAAGTTTCAGTTCCCCATTTGGCTGCTGGTGCAGACACCTGTCTCTCAGCACTACACTTGAGACTAACACATCATATCAAACAGGTTGCTGAAATGCACACAAACCTAAAACAAAGGACAACCAAGACCAACTTGGAAACAGGTAGGTGAGGAGAGAAAGACCATACCTTAGCCATAAAATTATAAAGCCAATATTAACAACTTGAGGAGAAGGCTTGGGAGAAATTTAAGAAATGTTCTTAGAAATAACTCTACATGCCAGCAAAACTTATCAAATTTTTGGCAAAAATACCACTCTGAAAACTGGTAGGATTTCTGATTGATCTAAAGGGCATCTGAATATGAGCCCCAATTAATCACTTTCTTCCCACAACAGTTCAAAAGATTCTTGTTAAGAGTAAACAGGTCTCTCCTGTGTAGTCATTCACCCAAATTCCATGTACACATCCCATTCTAGAGATCTGGCTCCTCCTGCCTTCAAACCATTCAGTGGTGTGACGTGACACCTTGACTGAGCAGCAGTTCTGAAAAGGCACAGTGGGAAATGATGGTTGGAAATGAGAATTGTGAGTGTCTACATGCAAGCTTACCTAACAAGGGAAGAATTCGGCCTGTTAGCTAGTCTAGACTGTGGTGTTTCTGGGATTTGGGTAGGTGTGGGCCAGAAATAATAGAGTGGGATGGTTCTGGCTGCCACCTTGTGGCTACTATTCAGATAAAAGTGAAATTGTTCACTAGGGAAAAATGAAAAGAGATTTTGCAGTTGTTTGAAATTATCCTGCACTACATACTTGTCACATTCCTTTGACCTAAAGTCCAGCCCAACCCTTCCAACCTGAGAGCAGACAGAAGGTACTTATCTTGAATCACAGAGAAGAGATTTCCAGAATTTTAAAGTTGGAAGTACCTTTGAAACCAACTAGTCCAGCCCCTTATTTTACAAGGGAGGAAACTGAGATTCAGAAAAAGGGAAGGGACATAAAGAGCAAAGGAATAGCTGACATCATCACCTATCTAGGATTTATGTAGTGCTTTAAGATTTGTAAAGTGTTTTACAAATATCTTATTTTATCCAACAATCCTGTGAAAAGTAGGTGCCATTATTATCCCCATTTTACATATAAGGAAACTGAGGCTGAGAGAGATTAAGTGGTTTGCATAGGATTGCTAGTAATTGTCTGGATCTGGATTTGAACTCAGGTCTTCTTGACTCCAGGTCCATGCCCCAGTGCTCTTTTAAGACTTATACAGCACCATGTGCATATTGTTTTATTGGATCCTCACAGTGACAGAGATCGGCACTATGGATAGTATTATCTTGAAGAAAGTAAGGCTCAGAGAGAGTTAATGACTTACAGATTGTTCTCCATTGCTCTTTCCAACTGTAGTACACTATTTAGGATAAGTGCCCAGATAATTCCCAAATCTTCATTTTTATGGTTGGAAAAAGGAGATAAATGAGGTCAAATGAGTTAAATTCACACAGAAAAAGTGGCAGAGCAAGGTACTGAATCCCAGTCAAGGACTCTTCCCAAGACAGTGAAAATATAAACCCCCAAATCTCTACTCAATTCAATAACAACAAATCTTTATTAAGTCATTATTATTTACTATTGACATGGCACTGTGTTAGGCACTAAGGAGATAAAGATAAAAAAAAATTACAGATTCTGCCCTCAAGGAACTTAATCTCTTAAGAGTAATAAGAACATCATACAAGGAACAGTATGATAGGGACAAAAAAAAAAGATCCCAAGATAATTGATGGAGGGGGAAAAAAATCACTTTCAGCTGAAGGGCTCAGGAAAGGCTTCATGGAAGAGGCAGCTGAGGCTTAGAACAAGCCTGTAATTCCAGCATGGGAGGATCACTCTGGCTGAGGTGCTAAAGCTGATTGGGTGTTGTAAGGGAGAGTTAATCCCATCTTCACAGTCTTCAATCAGTCCAGTCTCAATAAGGTAAGCCCCAGAGAGGCAAGGTGAGTGAAGGAGTGTGTGTATGGGTGGGGGAGGCCTCTAAGGAGAAAAGAGAGGGGGAAAAGATTATAGTAGATCTTACAGATAGATTACCACTTGTCTACTCTCATGAAGAAAGGATTCTTCAGGTATGGATTAGACTAGATCAGCTCTGAGATTCTGTGAGTCTGAAACACTGAATTTTTTTGAGCATAGGAAAGACATCATAAGATTTATGACTTAAGAAGATTGTTTTGACAGTTGTGTGCAGAATGGACTAGAGGTCTAGAATAATCCTGTTGAGCGATATCAAAAGTCTGTACTAAGGTGATACCTACATGAGTGTAAGAGACACTGTTGTGGTCAAATCAATGCATAAACAGCACCAACTAATAATCACCATTCCTGACATTCATATAAGGACTTCTCAGTTTATAAAGTCTCAAACATACATAATTTCTTGAGCGTCGTCTATGTAATTTGCCTTATCAGCTGAGCCCTAAAGCCATATATGGGCCAGGTGCCATATGACACTTGTTTCACCTTGGGATCCAAGAAAATTCCTTGTATAGCTCTAGATCTCAAATTGTTTTATGTACCGATATTTTTTCATGAAGAATTTTAAACAGAAGTAGTAAGTCCACTCATTAACAAGCCTAAACTATTTAAGATTTCCAAAATATTCTGCAACCTAATTCACAAAAGCTTAAAAATCCCAAATTCAGAGCTTTTCCCAAAAAATACTAAAATGTGAATTGAACCACCTAATCCTGGTTTTGTAATCCACCTTTCTCTATGTAATGGGACAAGTCACTAACTCTCTCTGAATCGAAGTTTCCTCACCTATAAAACAGGGAAGACTTGAAGAACTATTACAATTCTAACATTAAGGCCTCAAAGCCACAGAAAGTTGATTCGGCAGTGACATCTAAAGGCATAATGGATATATTACACAAAGTTAACACCAATAATCACATAAATAAACATGGGGAAAGACTTCAGGAATCACCTAGTACAATCCAATTCTTTTACTGATGGCCAACTAAGGCATGGGAAGGGAATGAGACCTGCCCTAGGGTACACAGTAAGTAAAATGGAAGAAAGGGGACTTAAATCCAAGTTTTCTGATTCCCATGTCCAAGCACAGTTCAGATAATTTTCCCAGAGCAAACCCAAAGTTGCAGATAAATTAGCAAGTTCTGTTCAGGCCTTAAAAAGGTTTTTCTGAAGCAGCAGGATTTGCAGAGCTCCTGTGATCAAAAAAGATGTTCTACGGACTAATGCTAAACCTTAAGGAATATCACCCATTAGAACAACAGGGTGGCTTCATGGCAGGTGTGGGGGTGGTGGGGAATGGGCTCCTCCTTTAGAAGGCCAAAATTACACTCACAACCTGGCCTGCTTAATTATCCAGGGGAGAGGTCCCCTGAGGTTAGAAAAGGGATGCTAGACTTACGAGTCAGGAGATCCAAGTTTGAGTTTCTGCTCCACCGCTGAGGGACACCACTGGCTATAATGGTGGCCTTGACCTCTCAGATCTGGGTCACCTCTTAGCCTTTGTGTATTGCTCCCTAAGATGAATCTGTAATAGGCATGAATTTGAAACAAGAGTTAAATAATGAAACTGCTGCATGAAAAGATGTTAAGTAATAGCTCATATTTCTCTAGCATTCTAAGGTTTGTCCATCACTTTCCTCCCAATTCTGTCAGCTATGTAAACAATGGAGTCCTTATTTTATGGATCACAAAACCAAGGTTCAGAGGTTAAAATGCTGCTAAGTGTTGAGGTCAGGAGTTCTTATTTTAAGCCACACACTTCATTTCTAACTACACTGCTTCAAAATATAAAAATGGACATAGAGCACATCAAAATGTTAAAACAATATAAACTTTTAGGATTATCAAATCCAATCAGGGCTAATATAAAACAAAGCCACTGATAATTTACTTCCTCTGACTATCCCAAGTCAAAAGATATCATACAAGATAGCTGTACAAAAAGAATAATATACCCTTGAGTCCAGTAAACCTGCATTCAAAAACCTGATTCAGCTACTTTTTAACTTTGTGACTGAACAAATCACAACCTCTCTGAGCCCCTGATGTCTCCTACCAAAAATCCAGATAGAATTCTACTAGTACTGGCAGCTCCCAGTGTGAGGAGAAAATAAGGTATGTGATTCAGTGGATAAAGGACCAGGCCTGGTCTTGGGTTCAAATTTGACCTCAGGCCACTTCCTAGCTGTGTGATCCTGGGCAAATCACTTAACCCCAACTGCCTAGCCCTTCCCATTCTTCTGCCCTGGAACCAATACTTAGTATCAATTCTAAAATAGAAGGGCTTGAAATGATAAAACACTGGAGAATATGTTCTATCTGTGTCAAATTTTAATTCTGTGTTTGAAGTGTCACTTTAGGGAAAAGCCATCCAATCTCTGACTGGACCCCGGTTCTCCTTGGATCCAACCAATGAGAGTATATCCATAGAAGAGCTCTTAAGGACCTCAGATTATCTAGTTCAATCCCCTTATTTTACAGAGGAGGAAATTGAGGCCCAGAGTGTGAAGGACACACCCATAATCATGATGGTGATAAAGTAACTGAGCTGGGATCTGAATCCAAATTCAGGGCTCTATTACACTGCACCATCTCTTCAAGGAAGAAACTATCCTTTCTACAGAGGCAAAGAAATCAAGAGAGTGTCATCCAGTGGGGAATGGTCAAACCAACTCAAATATATATATATATATTAATGTTATGTATGAATATGATGGCACTGTAAAAATGACAAAATGAAGGGTTTCTGAGCGATCTGGGAAGACTCATATAAACTGATGCAAAGTGAAATGAGCAGAACCAGGAGACCAATTTATACAATAAGAGTAACATTACAAAATTTTAAAAATCTATATTTGAAAGAATTGAAAATCTCATTACTGCACTAGCCAACTATGATCCCAGAGGCCTAATGATAAAGCAAGCTCCCCACTTCTTGATGGAGAGGTAATGTATTCAAGTTGTATAAGGTAAACATTACCTGATTTGGCAAATGGGGGAATTTGTTTTAACAGACTATGAATATTTGTTATGAGGACTTTGTTTTTCCTTTCTCTTTTTCCCCAGTAGGAGGCCAAGGTGGGATTAGAAGGTGAGGAAGATAGGAACAGGATGGGGGGAAAAGTGAAGATAAAAAGAATGGTTTTTGAGGAACTTTTTTTTTTTTAAACCTTACTTTCCACCTTAGAATCAATACTGTGTAGAAGAGTGGCTAAGGTTGTTAGATTTAAATTTAAAACTCCAGGTACTTATTTCCATAGAGTTTACTAATAATCACTTGAAATAGAGAAAGCAGACAGGCATAGATTTAAAGTCTCTTTTCTACTCTAAGTCTGACCATGGACTCAGCACCCGGAAGGCAAAATGGGATGAATCAGGTCAGCAATCCAGGAGTGGGAGGCGATGAAACTCCCTCTACACAAGGGCTAGGCAATGGGAGCTAAGTGACTTGCCCAGGGTTACATAGTTAGGAAGTATCTGAGGCCATATTTGAACCCAGGACCTCCTGTCTCTAGTCCTGGTTCTCAATCCACCCAGTCGTCCCTGATGATTCTTCTTAAAAATGCCCAAGGAGAAGAAAGCCTTAAAAGAAGTACAAACACATTCAGAGGAAGAACTGCAGGAGTGGAAACACAGAAGAAAACAACTGCTTGAACACATGGGGTTGAGGCAGACATGATTGGGAATGTAGACTCGATGCAACTATCAACAATTTGGAAATAGGTTTTGATCAATGACACACGTTAAAACCAGTAGAAATGCACATCGGCTATGGGGGGGGGGGGAAGGTTTGAAGGGGAAAGTAAGAACATGAATCATGTAACCATGGAAAATTTTTCTAAAAATAAAAACAATGAACCCACTAAAAAAAGTACAAACAGAACAACTTTGAAAGCTATGGGTTGAAATTATTACATTCTTATATGCATATTATATGTATACATATAGTAGATATTACAATAATAACAAGGATATATATATATAATACATTATAGTTTGCAAAGCACTTTACATATATTATCTCACTTTCTCTCCACAATACCTCTGAGGCGGTAGGTGCTTTTATTATCTCTATTTTAAAACAGATGAAATTGTGACGCAGTTTAAGCAACTTGCTCAGGATCACACACCTAGTGTCTGAGGAAGGATTTTAACCCAGATGATCATGAATCTAGCACTATCTAGCTTGCAAGTTCCATATGCAATCTCTTTTCCTCTTCTACTATATATATAGAAATATTTTATTTGGTGTTGAAGTTAAAAAGAGAAAGAAAAAGAAGCTATCCTCAGTGGGTGCATTATGATTTCTCTCTGTTCTAGACTTTCTGGAAAGCAATAGCTCACCACTGACCATCATTGTTAAGCCATCAAAAATTCCCAGAAGCTGGAAGTAACTGGCCAAAAGTCAATTCCCTTATATCATTCCCTAGGGTTGTTTCGAGCAGTCACTGGATGGAAGGGATAGGAATGCAGAAGGTATGACATAATCCCAGTATGGCTTGTGCTTTTAGATATAATGCCTACCAACTCTCTCCAGTTAGTTGGCAGAGGACAGATCACTGTTCCTACAGTAATTAGACAAACAGTTCAGGGAAGTGAGATTCAGCGCACAAAAAGCTTCCCTACCTCCACCCCCATCCCCCATGAGAAACAGTGGAGAGGAGGAGCTTTCCTGGCAGTAGGCAATTAGTCCGAGGATGACAAGATTCCATAGGACTATTCTTTGGATGCTGTGAAGGCTGCAGCTCTAAGAAGGGGAAGTGACTAGTATGGTCTAATGGAATGAGCACTGGACTCTGAATCAGGAGATCTGAGATCAAATTCTGCCTGTGACACTTATTAGCTATGTGACCATGGGAAAAGGACTCTCTGACCTTTAGTCTTTTCCTTCATAAAAATGAAGATAATACTATATCCTACCTTACAAGGCTGCTGTGCAGAGAATGCTTAAAAAACCTTAAAGCACTATGTGAATGTGAGTCTGGGTTGCTGTGGATGTTATAATGCAAACAGCACTGCTAGTCATAGGCAAAGAGGATGCTAGGGAGTCCAGAAAGGCCCATGCCTTCTCTTCGAAATGCCTTTCAGCCTATTTGTTCACATACACTTTGTATGCCCAGGAATCTCTTTGGGGACAAGGACTACTTCATTTTTGTGTTTGTAGTCCTTGGGGCTAGCACAGGGTATTCTTGGGTGGGACAGGCACTTTAGGAATATCTACTGAGTTAAATGAAATATTAGGACTCTAGGCTATTAAGATATTATGGAAAGCCTTTGACAAAATACAGCATCCATTCCTATTGAAAACACTGAAAAGTATAGGAATAGAAGGACCCTTCCTAAAAATAATAAACAATATATACCTAAAACCATCAACAAGCATTATATGCAATGGGGATAAATTAGAAGCCTTCCCAATAAGATCAGGAGTGAAACAAGGATGACCATTATCACCTCTATTATTTAACATTGTACTAGAAACACTAGCAGTAGCAATTAAAGAGGAAAAAGAAATTGAAGGTATTAAAATAGGCAATGAGGAGACCAATTTATCACTCTTTGCAGATGATATGATGGTATACTTAAAAAATCCTAGAGGATCAACTAAGAGGCTGGTAGAAATAATCAACAACTTTAGCAAAGTGGCAGGATACAAAATAAATGCACATAAATCATCAGCATTTCTATATATTTCCAACACATTAGAGCAGCAAGAGGTAGAAAGAGAAACACCATTTAAAATCACCCTAGACAATATAAAATACTTGGGAATCTATCTACCAAAACAAACACAGGAATTATACGAAAACAACTACAAAACACTTTCCAAACAAAACTGGACCTCAACAATTGGAAAGCCATTAATTGTTCATGGGTAGGATGAGCTAACATAATAAAAATGAACATTCTACCCAAATTAATTTACCTATTTAGCACCATACCTATCAAATTACCAAAAAACTTCTTTACTGAATTAGGAAAAACTATAACAAATTTCATTTGGAATAACAAAAGATCAAGAATATCAAGGGAAATAATGAAAAAAATGTAAAGGAAGGGGGCCTAGCAGTACCAGATATTAAACTATACTATAAAGCAGCAGTCATCAAAACAATATGGTACTGGCTAAGAGATAGAGAGGAGGATCAATGGAATAGACTGGGGATAAATGACATCAGCAAGACAGTGTATGATAAACCCAAAGAGCCCAACTTTTGGGACATGAATCCACTATTTGACAAAAACTGCTGGGAAATTTGGAAAACAATATGGGAAAGATTAGGTTTAGATCAACATCTCACACCCTACACCAAGATAAATTCAGAATGGGTGAATGACCCGAAAATAAAGAGGGAAACTATAAATAAGCTAAGTGAACACAAAATAGTATACCTGTCAGATCTCTGGGAAAGGAAAGATTTTAAAACGAAGCAAGAGTTAGAGAAAATTACAAAATGTAAATTAGATGGTTTTGATTATATCAAGCTAAAAAGCTTTTGTACAAACAAAAACAATGTAGTCAAAATCAGAAGGGAAACAACAAATTGGGAAGAAATCTTCATAACAAAAAACTCTGACAGGGGTCTAATTACTCAAATATACAAAGAGTTAAAACAATTGTATAAAAAATGAAGCCATTCCCCAATTGAAAAATGGGCAAGAGACATGACTAGGCAATTCTCAGGTAAAGAAATCAAAAGTATCAATAAGCACATGAGAAAGTGTTCTAAATCTCTAATAATTAGAGAAATGCAAATCAAAACAACTCTGAGGTACCACCTCACACCTAGCAGATTGGCTAAAATGAAAGAAGGGGAGAGTAATGAATGCTGGAGGGGATGTGGCAAAATTGGGACATTAATGCATTGCTGGTGGAGTTGTGAACTGATCCAACCATTCTGGCTGGCAATTTGGAACTATGCTCAAAGGGCTATAAAAGAATGCCTGCCCTTTCATCCAGCAATACCATTGCTGGGTTTGTACCCCAAAGAGATCATAGATAAACAGACTTGTATGAAAATATTTATAGCTGTGCTTTTTGTAGTGGCAAAAAACTGGAAAATGAGGGGATGTCCTTCAATTGGGGAATGGTTGAACAAATTGTGGTATATGCAGGTGATGGAATACTATTGTGCTAAAAGGAATAATAAACTGGAGGAGTTCCAGGCCAACTGGAGAGACCTCCAGGAACTGATGCAGAGCGAAAGGAACAGATCCAGGAGAACATTGTACACAGAGACTGATATACTGTGGTAAAATTGAATGTAATGGACTTCTGTACCAGCAGCAATGCAATGACACAAGACAGCTATGAGGGATTTATGGTAAAGAACGCTGCCCACATTCAGAGGAAGAACTGCAGGAGAGGAAACATAGAAGATAATCAATTGCTTGAATGCATGAGTTGAGGTGGACATGATTGGGGATGTAGACTCGAAACGACCACACAAATGCAACTACCAACAATTTGGAAATAGGTCTTGATCAATGACACATGATAAAACCAGTGGAAATGTGCTTCGGCCATGGGTGGGGGGAATGTGGGGGGTGAAGGGGAAAGTAGGGGTATGAAGCATGTAAACAGGTTAAAAATGAATATTAATAAATGTTAAAAATGGAAAAAAAATATTATGGAAAACAATATTGCTGAATCAAGGGCCACTGGGGCCATGGGTCAATGCCACAAATTCCCTATTCTCATTTTTCTTCTCAAAGAGTCCCTATCCAAGACTGCTCTGGATAGGATATAACTAGTAGACTGGTTGTCTAGCTCCAGAAAAAACCCACCTAGAAGTTGGGGTGGAGGGGTGGGGCAGCTGGGTAGTTCAGTGGATTGAAAGCCAGGCCTAGAGATGGGAGGTCCTAGGTTCAAATCTGGCCTCAGACACTTCCCAGCTGTGTGACACTGGGCAAGTCCCTTAACCACCATTGCCTAGGCCTTACCACTCTTCTGCCTTGGAGCCAATACACAGTATTAACTCTAAAGTAGAAGGTCAGGGTTTAGAAAAAAAGAAGTTCATAGGGGAGGTCAAGAGAGAAAAAGTGGGGATCACCTAGTTCTGGGCACTCAGAACAACCAACTTCTATGAGCAACTTTCAAGTGGTAGAATGCCTACACTTCCACCTGTCTTTCTTATAATGCCTCCCCTTCCAGAGTCTTGTCCCAGCATGGCCAGCCTCCAGGTATTCGTACAGGTTACTCTTTTGCCTGTAATGAGCTCCCTTATTTCTACATATTGAAAAATTTCCTCTTTGAAAACAAAGATTAGATATCATTTGTCCATGAAGCTTTCTCTTAGTTTTCTCCCAGCTTGAAGCAATTATAGAACATAAGAAGAGAGTTTAAGCTGGAAAGGTCCTTAGAAAAGTCACTAGTATAGCCTTTTCATTTTACAGCTAAGAAAAAAACTGAATGACAGAAAAGGGAAATGATTCACCAATGATCATGAAAGTCATAAATGGAGGAAAACAGGATTGGAATTGCCCCTCTCAAATTTTCTTAGTTTGTCTAGGTTTCTACTTTGTTCCTATTGCACTGGACTTATTGTACTTGTCATGGCCAAGGCCTATGGTAACAAAATGTTACAAGGGGGGCTCTGTGGTACAGTGGATAGAGCATTGGATCTAGAGTTCAGAAGACCTGAGTTCAAATGTAGCCTCAAACACTAAGATCCTGAACAAGTTCCCTAATTTGTCTGCCTCATTTTCCTCATCTATAAAATGGGGGGGGGGGCATAATAGAATCTGCCTTCCTAGGTTGACGTGAGGAGCAAATGAGATTATAATTGAAGAGCATTTTGCAAACCTTAGAGCATTATATAAATGCTAGCTATTACCATCATTATTGTTATTATTATTATTTATAGAAAATACAAATTATATGTCCTATTAGATATTACAAGCTTCTTTAGAATAAGGAGTGTGTTATTTTCCACCTTTGTATCACCAGTGATGACCACTGAGCCTTGAATATAGTAGATGCTTAATGTAATGCAATACAAAAATTTATTAAGTCACTATTCTGCAAAGCTTTGTTCCAAGCACTGAGAGACAAAGTTAAGACACTAGGCCCTAAAGCAGAGGAATGATACCCACACAACAATATAGGTAACAATAGACAATATCACATGACAGGTACAATAGAAAGTTGAAGTAGATTTATGTGACATCTGAGGAAGAAAGGAGTTGCTGACCAAGGTCATTTAAGTCCATTTCTATTGCAATGCTCATGATAAGTACTTGCAAAAAGAATTCCATGAAAATAATTACAGTTTATATATCCATAAGATAAGATGGAGAGAGCATTTCAGGGATATGGAACAACAGACTGATGAGCAAAGACATAAAATGAGGAAAGTAACATAAATCTGGTTTAAGAGGAGGGTGGCAGAGGGGGTTAGGACTTAGCCAGATTGCTTGCTACATGGAGTTAATGGAAAGGAAGATTAACTTTCTGCATTGCACAAAGATTGTGAGAGCCTTGAATACCAGGAAAGAGTCTGCACTTTGTTCAGTAGGCAATTAAAAGCCATTGATCACTTTCTAAAAGAGGAGTAACATGACTTTATTTGATGGAGAAAGATGATTCTAATAGTTTTGTGTTTCTTGCACATTTGATTTGCTTGATATTTTTTAAAATTTTTTAGAAAAGTTTTTTCCATGGTTACATGATTCATTTTCTTGCTCTCTCTCCTCCCCACTACCCCACCCCCCAGTAGCTGACGCACATTTCCACTGGTTTCTTCCTGTGTCATCTATCAAGACCTATTTCCATATCACTGACAACTGTTCTAGGGTGATCATTAAGAGTCTACATCCTAATCATGTCCGCATCAACCCATGTGTTCAAGCAGTTGTTTTTCTTCTGTGTTTCCACTCCTATAGTTCTTCCTCTGAATGTGGGTAATGTTCTTTTCCATAAATCCCTCAGAATTGTCCTGGGTCATTGCATTGCTGTTAGTAGAGAAGTCCATTACATTCAATTTTACCACAGTTTATCAGTCTCTGTGTACAATGTTCTCCTCCTTTCATTCTGCATCAACTCCTGGAGGTCGTTCCAGTTCACATGGAATTCCTCCAATTTATTATTCCTTTGAGCACAATAATATCCCATCACTAGCATATACCACAATTTTTTCAGCCATTCCCCAATTGAAGGGCATACCCTTGTTTTTCAATTTTTTGCCACCACAAAGAGTGCGGCTATAAATATTTTTGTACAAGTCTATTTCCCTATGATCTCTTTGGGGTACAAACCCATCAATGGTATGGCTGGATCAAAGGACAGGCAATCTTCTAGCGCTCTTTGGGCATAGTTCCAAACTGCCATCCAGAATGGTTGGATCAATTCACAACTCCACCAGCAGTGCATTAATGTCCCAATTTTGCCACATCCTCTACAACATTCATTACTCTCCCCTGCTGTCATTTTAGCCAATCTGCTGGGGGTGAGGTGATACCTCAGAGTTGTTTTGATTTGTATTTCTCTAATTATTAGAGTTTTAGAACACTTTCTCATATGCTTATTGATAGTTTTGATTTCTTTATCTGAAAATTGCCTATTCATGACTTGAATATAAAGAAGGAAACTAAAAGAAGTAGGCGAACACAAAATAGTATACTTGTCAGATCTATGGGAAAGGAAAGATTTTAAAATCAAGCAAGAGTTAGAAAAAATTACAAAATGTAAAATAAATAATTTCAATTACATTAAAAAGTTTTTGTACAAACAAAAACAATGCAACTAAAATCAGAAGGGAAACAACAAACTGGGAAAAAATATTTATAACAAAAAACTTACAAAGGTCTAATTACTCAAATATACAAGGAGCTAAATCAGTTGTACAAAAAATCAAGCCATCCCCCAATTGATAAATGGGCAAGGGACATTAATAGGCAATTTTCAGATAAATCAAAACTATCAATAAGCACCTGAGAAAGTGCTTGATATTATAGTTCACAATAGAGGAAAAAACAACAGTCACCAAATTTTTCTGTCTCTCTAAAGAACTTGGTCACTCCCAAAAGAGTTCATTTCTTTTTACCTCTATACCTACTGGTCCTCTCTAAAGTGAACATTTGTTCTTCAGGGTAAGGGAAAATAGAAGCTGTGGACTTGTGGCCAAACCTAATGCTGCAGGATTATAAATGTTACAGCCTGATCATCTCGAATTTTCCCTGAGATAGTTGATGTGTGAATTCAGGTAGAAATAGAAACACATTTCCTGAAAGAGGAAGCAATAGCTCCTGTGTTCACAGCAGGGAGAGAAAAATCTTCTCCTAATAGCAGTGGTTTAATCCTCAGGTTTTCCAAGGGTCACCTCCAGAGCTTCATTTACCTGCCTCAGCTAAGGCCTGTGGCATTCCAGTGATGTTGTTCTAAGGTGGTCCAGCAAGAGGGTAGCCAAGGACACAGAGCAGAAACATGGCATCCCTGAGTTGGTACGGTCATGTAAAGGTTATTCTGCCCAAAACACTGATACTCTGTTCCAGGTAATGCCACATGCTTATTTTTTTACTGGCAATATTACAAAACGAATAGTCCAATTTTATCATTACAGTAATACCAGATTAATCATAAACCCAACTAACTGGCACCCTTACCTGGTACTTCACTTTAAGAAGTATTTACAGAGTGCTTGATAATAATTATATTTTAAATAATTACTATTATAGTTCACAATTCAACAGTGATTTAAAGGTTAACAAAGTGCTTTCTTCACAACAACCTTGGGAGGTAGGAAGGACAAATGTTATTATCCCTATTTGACAGACAATGACACCCTCCCACTGAGGCCTGATTATGGTATGATGGTAACCCTGGATTCTGAAAGGCTTGACTCTGCTTGTTGAGTATAGGCTCCATGAGGTCGCACTACAAGGAATGTGGAACCAGTGATAGACTCATCAGAGGATCAGAAGATCTGGGTTTAAATCACATTCTGCTAATTCTTAGTGAGTTCTTGTATGGATCACATAAGTAACTTCTCTAGGTTTCCTTTTCCTCTTCTGTGAAATGAGAAGGCTGGGTTTGATGAACACTAAGGCCCCTTCTAGCTCTCAACCTATACTCCTATGATCCTAAGTATAGAAAGGCCCATCAGCATCGGGTTGGGCCTAACAGATTAATTTCACAATGATGGCAAATCACCCCCAATATAAAAAAACCACAAATTCCATTCAGTCCCACATTTCTTCCTTTGGCTTCTGCAGTGACAGTGATAGAGAGGCAGAAAAGGTCAAAGGTTGCTAAAAATCACAGTTTTTAGATTTTCTATAAACATTAATTTAACTGCTAGTACTTGAAATGTAAAGTTTATGTTGTATCATCTCAACATTGACATCTTTACTATAAATGAAACCAGAAAACATAAGGAAGTTGCAGCTAAATGGAAGGACAGCTCACAAATCTTCCTTAAGAGAGGAAAATAAATGAGTTGGTGCAACTGTTTCCAACATGCACACAAAAGAAACAAGATACAGCCTTTCATGGAACAAATGATCATTTTGCCTTGCAGTCATGGAGAGTATTGGCAAAATAAAAATAAACACTTGGAAGAAAATGGCAACTTTTATGGAGATTATCTGTGACAGAGGATAAAAAGAGATAATATCTATGAAGAACTCAACAAGATCAAGTCAATATAAACATTGTCATTTGGTAACATTCATGCAAAAGTAGGCATGAGAAGATGGCAAAAAGCATAAATGTATTGGAAAATATGTTTTAGTACTAAGAAACTAAAAAGGCTGTGATGGAAGCTCAGAAGCTATTATGAATGCACCTTTCAAATCAGAGGGTACTGGCCAATGATGAACATTTATCACCACAAAAACAAAAAGAAATTATCTCTGAATGATTGGTTACCAGTGTGGGAGTCTTTTCTGTATCAGTTACCTGTATGCAATCAGATCATCATCTAGTTAAATCAAAAGAAACAATCAGTACCAACTAGAAAATATTTGATTCTATTGAATTGATCAAACATTTTGATAAGCACCTTCTTTGTGCAAAACACTATTTTAGTCAGTGTGGAAACAAAAGCAAAAACAAAAACATATGATACTGTCCTTGAGTAGATCGCATTCTCCTGGGAGATACTGTAGGTATTATAATGTCAAGTGGGAAAAGTGCTTATACCAAGGGCAATCAGCAGGGAGGTGGCATTTGGGCTGCATTCTGAAGTTAGCTAGAGATTAGGAAAAAATTCATTACTCTCAAGGAAGGTCACCAGGCATGGAGCCCAGAGATGAAATGCCATGTAAAGAAAACAGGTAACAGGTAAATTTGACTGGAACCTAGTATCTTGAGGGGAGTAATATGAAATAAGACTAAAAAATAGTTGGAGGGGTTTTAAATTCCAGGTTGAAGATTCTTGATTGCATCCTAGGGAGCCTTTAAAGATTTCTGAATGAGGGAGCATGGTCATATCTGTTTTTTAGAAATACAAATTTGACAGCTGTGTTAAGAGGGAAGAGACTATAAAACAATTAGGAAGTTATTATTGCACGGGCAACTAGGTTGCTCAATAGTTAGAGAAGCTAGGTCTAGAGACATGAGGTTCTGGATTCAAATCTGGCCTCAGACACTGATATTTAGTATTGATTCTAAGCAGAAAAGGTGTGTGTGTGTGTGTGTGTGTGAGAGAGAGAGAGAGAGAGAGAGAGAGAGAGAGAGAGAGAGAGAGAGNAGAGAGAGAGAGAGAGAGAGAGAGAGAGAGAGAGAGAGAGAGAGAGAGAGAGAGAGAAAGAGAGAGAGAGAGTGAGTCTCAGTCAGAGAGAGGGCAGCTGGGTAGCTCAGTGGATTAAGAGTCAGGCCCAGAGATGAGAGGTCCTCAGTTCAAATCTGATCTCAGACACTTACCAGCTGTGTGACCCTGGGCAAGCCACTTAACCCCCATTGCCTAGCCCTTACCACTTCTTCCAAGGCAGAAGGTAAGGGTTTGTTTTTTTTTTTTTAATTTTTATTTTTTGAGAAGGTAAGGGTTTAAAAAAAAGAGAGAGAGAGAAATGCTATTGCAATAGTTTTCCAAGAGTCACTCCTAGTGTTCCATTTACTTGCCTCAAGCAAGGCCTGTGGCAGTCCAGTGATATTATCCTAAGGTTAGCCAGCATGAATAGTCAAGGACACAAATACTAGGACTATAGCACCTTTGGGTTAGTAGAGGTATTGCAATAGTTCATGTGGCAGGCAGTAGGGCCTAGAATTAGGGTAGAAGCTATGTGCATAGAGAAAAGCATATAATCAGGAGATATTATGGAAATACAATTGATAAGATGAGGCAATTGATTGAATGTAAGGGTTGAGGGAAAAGGAAAAACTGAGGATGATTCTAAGATCCTCAAGATGAAAAGTCATTAAGGAAAGTGAAAACACTTCCAGCCAGATCTATTCAAATGGGCTACTGATATGAGAAAATGGGAAATGAATAAAGGCACTAAAACTGATCAAACTGCCACAATGAGTACATCAGAGCCCAGAAACTGCCTCAACCAGAAAGCATTTTATCTATGACCACAGGACAAGTTATTTAACTTCTGTAGGCCTCAGTTTTTTTTCATCTGTAAAATGAGGGGATATGCTGGGCTAGATGGTCTCCAAGTTACCTTCTAGCTAACAATCTATTTTTTAATGATCCTTGCCAAATAAGTGCCAGCAAAGACAGTGTTGACTTAGAACAGTCATTTCCAAAATAGTAGTAGCTGAGGCATCACCTCATACAACAGAAAAGTGTAGGGAAAAGGAAACTGGTTCTTTAGAAAGCTTCTCTTAAGACTCAAGAGCATTTACAGATAAAGCTGTGACAGGAGGGGCAGCTGGGTAGCTCAGTGGATTGAGAGCCAGGCCTAGAGATGGGAGGTCCTAGGTTCAAATCTGGCCTCAGACACTTCCCAGCTGTGTGACCCTGGGCAAGTCACTTGACCCCCATTGCCTACCCTTACCACTCTTCTGCCTTGGAGCCAATACACAGTATTGACTCCAAGACGGAAGGTAAGGGTTTTAAAAAATAAAATTAAAAAAAAAAAACTGTGACAGGATAAATAAAAATATGAAAACCAGAATAAATCTACCAAATTTTTATAGCAACTTATTTTTATCATCCATGACAGTGAAATCATCGTATTTGAATTCTAACACTTAAGTTCCAAATGTGGGCCTTTTGTAAGGAAACAGAAACAGAACTTAAGAAAATGAAGTTAGAAACAAAGTGGGTGTACATATTTAGAAATGACTAAATATATGGCTTATGAATGTAATGGAATATTATAGTGCAGTAAGAAATGATTCAAGAGACTCAAAGCACAGAAAATAAAAGAAAATATAGGATAGAACAGTTTGGATGAAACATAGATTGAATAGAAGGGAACAATATGAGATAACTTTGGAAAGGTACAGTGGTACCAGATTGTTAAAGCCTTTGAATGGCAAGCTGAGGAGTTTAAACTTTATATCATCACCATAATTATCATCATCATTACCATCATCATTTCATCATCACCATAGCTAGCACTTATATAAAGCTTTACAAGTTGCAAAGCACTGAACATGTTATCTCATTTGATCTTCATGACAACCCTAGGAGATAGATGATATTATACCCATTTTACTGAGTCTGAGAGCGGTTAAGTGACTTGCCCAAGGTCACATAGCTAGTAGTGACTAAGATGGGACCTGAACTCAAGTCTTTCTGACTCTAAATTCAGCATTCTAACCCACTGGATGCTAATAAAAACTTTTTTTTTATTGTCCTTTGTTTTGACATCAGAGTAATTTCAACCCAGGACAAAGTGCTGGGCCTGGAGTCAAGAAGAATCATCTTCCAGAGTTCAAATCTGACCTCAGACACTTACTAGCTATGTGACCCTAAGCAAGTCACATAACCCTGTTTGCCTTTGTTTCTTCCTCTACAAAATGAAATGGAAAAGGAAATGGTAAAGGACTCTAGAATCTTTGCTAAGAAAATCCCGCAAATGGAGTCACAAAGAGTCAGACCCAAATGAAATGACTGAGCAAAAACAATTTCAGTCCATCCCCACCAGGTGACAAAGAAAAACAAGTAAGCAAAAACATCTGATACAGTAACCACATCAGACAAGGCATATGATATTTCTGTCCTAAAAGGAATTCCCTGCCTCATTGCCCTCAAGGGGGTAAGTTTGCTTTATTATTTGTTACCTGAGATCTTCATTAGTTTTTCCATTACTGACAATTCCTCTTAGTTATTTTTTCATTTAAACTGCTATTCTCATGTTATCCTCTTTGTTCTATTTATTTCATTCTTTGATTCATACAAATCTTCAAATATTTCTCTGAATACTTCATAATTATCATTACTTGTTGCAAAATATTTCATTATTTGCATATTATACCACAGGTTTTTTTCAACCACTGGACATTCATTTGTTTCTAGTTCTTTGTCACAACAAATAATGTTGCTGTGAATATTTTGGTTTGTGTTTTAGATATTTATCATTCTTAAGTTTTTGAGAGCATTTACTTTGGCCAACATTTTTTTTCATGGCTTGCTTAATCTCATTTTCTAAAACTGGGTTGTTGAATATCACAGTACCTTATTTTTGCCAATTTGAATATGTTAGATTTTTATAGATATTCATCAATTTCCTTAGAAAATTCAGGTTTAGCTGGTACATAATTATGTAGAATATTTTTTTTAAAACCCTTACCTTCTGTCTGCAGAAGAGTGGTAAGGGTAGGCAATGGGGGTCAAATGACTTGCCCAGGGTCACACAGCTGGGAAGTGTCTGAGGCCAGACTTGAACCTAGGACCTCCCGTCTCTAGGTTTGGCTCTCAATCCAATGAGCTACCCAGCTGCCCCCTATGTAGAATATTTTTAATAATTTATTTTATTTCTTCACCATTGGAAATACACCTTCACTTTTTACTTCAGAGATTTAATTATTTTCTCTTATTCATGATCAAGTTAGCTTCCTGATTTTGTTAGTCTTTTAAAGTTATTATTCTTATCATTTCTATGGTCTGCTTTCATGTTTCTCTACTAATAATTTTTAAGTCTTATTTTTTGTATATGTTTTAGAGTTGCTATTTTGCTTACTTTCTTGGCTTTTTCCATAGATCTCTTTTGCTATTTTTGCTCTTAAAAGTTTTCAAAGACAGATATTTTCCTTGTTTTGGAATGTTTTTTTCATTGCTATTGTTTTGTCATAATTATTCATTGTTTATGTAGTATATTCTTTTTCCCTACTGGTTATCTTGAACTGGATGTCTCATGGACATCTTAAACTAAATATGTCCAAAACTGAATTCATTATCTTTCCCTTTAAAACCTCCCTGTGAAGTGTGAATCAAACTTTCTTTGCCTATCAATCAGCAACTTTTAATTTAATCAACCAAAAATGAAAACACTCCTACTTAACACTTTGTTAGCCATCGAGTAAGAGAATTCTTTTACTAAGAGTTTACACCTTCAGAAGACAGGAAGTGATGTGGAAAAAGGACCTGAGGGAGCTTTTGTGGGAGTTGAGCTGAATTTCTTTGAATCGGCAATCATAGGGTATTTAACTAGGATATTTGGCTAGGAAATATTTTCTACTTCCCCCTTACATTTCTCTCTTTTGCTGTATTTATATTATATTATATTATTAAGAGCTACTAACAGATTTTTTTGACGTAAAGTTTTTTTTATAAACAGCAACCACAATCTCACTTCTATAATTCTCATATTTTAGTCAAACCCTAAATTTAATTCCTTATATCCCTCTTCCTAGGTGCCATTGAAATATCTAGTAGAGATGCCCTAGAGCAGGGGTCGGCAACGTATGGCTCTTTCTGCATGAGCCATAAAGTCAATTTTTTTTTCAGGTGTTGTTACAGGAGCATGTACTGTGAGCACTGTACAGCTCTCACAAAATTACATTTTAAAAAATGTGGTGTTTATGGCTCCCATGGCCAAAAAGGTTGCCCACCCCTGGGCTAGAGGTATTTGAAGATTTGTATCAGATATGCTCAAAATGGTCATTATTATGTATTATATACAGTAGGAACTTGTTTTATGTGAACTCAACAAACTGGGCATGTTATACTGGAAGTTTCTTCCATGTATAAATTGACTAGATAACCACTGAGGTTCCTTCCAATGCCCAAATTCATTGATTCTATGAATTGAGCACTGAACAAAACTAGGAATTCCAAGAAGTAGAGATGGGGGGGGGGGGGATTACATTCCATATGTGGAGAGCAACCAGGATTAAGAAAGCCAGTATGGCTAGATCACAGTTAAATTTGGGGCAAGCCATAAACAAATTATTAACAAACTGAGAAGTTTATATTTGATCCTAAGGGAGACAGGCAGCCTGAAGAGTTTCCCAAATATAAGACTACATGTTCAGGTTTGCACTTTAGGGAAATTGTTTCAACAACTACAATAAGGATGAACTGAAATAAGGAGAACCTTAAACCAGGTTGAGCAATTAGGAGGCTTGGCCCAAGTCAACGGCAAAGAGGGCCTGAAGTCTGGTAGTAGCAATATAAGAGGAAAAAGAGACATCCAACAGATGATGTAGAAATAGAAATGGCAAAATCTGGCAACTGATTGGATGGTTTACAGCTTCATGGCTGTAAAGCTGAGTGAAAATGAAAACAATGGTTTCCTTAACAGGAAAAGTTGGAGGAAAACCAAATTTAGTGGGGAGGATACATTTCAGCATGGACATTTCAGGTTTTAGTTTGCTAATGTAACATCCAAATAGATTTATCTAGAAGGCTCAGGAGTGTCATGAAGGCTAGATGTGTAGATCTGTAAGCCAACTACACAGAAATGATGATTCTCTATGGAGATAATAACTGAAATCATGGGAGTTAATGAGATCAGGATACAGTTCTGGGAACCCATTTTAGCAGGGATTTTGAAAAAAAGGTCTAGATCTCCAGAGAAGGATAACCAGGATGGAAAAAGGCCTTAGACTCATGTCCAAGGATGATAACTTAAGAAACTATTTGTAGGATCTGATGCTCAGGGCATTTGAATTCAGAGTGGTTGAGAGTAGATGGCCTGAAATCCCTTCCAAGTCTGATGCTATGAAAATCTGTGAAAATTACCAGATTGGACAAATGATGATGAAATGTTTAGCTATTATATACATCATGAGGCCTCTCTAGTGGGGCTGTGGTCTATACAAACAAAAGAAGCAACCACACAAATGAAATTGAGATCTTTAAAGTATGGGTGGCAATTATGGAATTACACTTAGTTTACTTTATTTGGCTCCAAATTTTCTTAATCCTACTTTATCCCAAGGGAATGTATGCTCCTAAAATGAACATTCATGGATTCCCTCAACAAACCTTCCTTGGCCAAATTCACCCAAGAAGCCGAGAACAGGAGAGAAGTGAAGATGCTTTCTAAATTAAATGAGAACAAAGCTTTTGCTATTAATGGAAAATCTTTTTTCTAACTCGGTATTCTTTAAATGCATTAATAAATTTTCACTGGATGTAATCTAGAGAGGGAAAGGAGTTAGTAGATCATCTAGTCCAGTGATTCCCAAAGTGGGCGCCACCACCCCCTGGTGGGTGCTGCAGCAATCCAGGGGGCAGTGATAGTATGTGACAGAGGGCGCTAAGTAATATTTTTTTCTGGAAAGGGGGCAGTAGGCCAAAAAAGTTTGGGAACCACTGATCTAGTCAAACCTTCTCAGTGAGGATAAGGTCCAGAGAGGTTTAGTAATTTGTCCAAACCCCTTGAGAAGTAAAGAGAACAAATACTGTTACCCATATTTTGAATAAAATAATAGTAATAATCATGATAGCTAACACTTGCATATTTAAGGTCTGCAAAATACTTAATATACACTATTAGGGTAAGAAACAAATTAGATAATATACGTAAAGTAGAAAAGTAGGAGCCAGGAATGTGAATGCAAGTCATCTGACTTGGAGTCAAGCATTCTTTTCATTGTTTTGTACCTCTTCAGTATGTCTTGAATTATTTGGGATAGAAGGGACTATGGGGACAATTTAGGTCAATTTCTTCCTTGTAAAGAAACTGAGGTCCAGAGAGAAAGAGGGGCCTGCCCAAGCTTTGAAGCAAGTCAGAAGCAGAGTCAGAATTCAAACTCAGGTTTCTTCACTGTTGATTTATCTTCTTATTTGTTTGGGAGCAAAATAAAAAGGAAACAAGTATTTACAAAAGAAAAAAAGTCTTTCAAAATGGCCTAGAATAAAGGATACCATTGTAAGACAAGAGTTTTTTGAGACTGAAGGAAAAAACTCTAATCTAGAAAGAGAAGATAAGTGACTTGCCATTGAAATATCCTTTCTTTCTATACAACTTTGCAGTTCTCCTCACACATAGACTTCCTGATTACCAGTAAAATGTTACCCAACATTTTTCTGGTCAACTCTGTTCAGCCCATTGAAGTCAATCTGATGTAAACAAGTGGCATGACCTTCAACTCAGCAGGATCCAAGGACTTGTTCACTACGAACTGGCAAAAGCCACACTGGTTAATACAGCCAAGCTGGACTCAGATCCATTTTCTACTGAAGTCTGGGCCCATGGTCAAGTTGACTTGTCTCACTGCTCTGAGGTGATTCAAGTACCTGATTCATGAACCTGAGCTGGGATTAGTGAATAGAAGGGGAAGTCTTCTAAATCAATAAGCTAAAATTACACTTCTGAGAAGAGATGAGAAGGCCCTGGTTATAATGTATATCTAGGGAATAAGAACAAAGGGGCATCAGAGCTATTCTGGCCAGACTTCAATCATATTTTTTTACTAACTCACAAAGTGACCTTAGTCACTTCCCCTTTAATCCTCAACTTCCCCTTCTGTAAAATTAGGGGCTGAAAAAAAAAAGTAAGCTAGGTGATCTCTGAGGACCCTCCAGCTCAGACAGTTTACATTCTAAGATATTTCTACCACTCGAATTCTATATTTTACAGTTTTAAACCCTGCCAACTCTTAACAATTATGTTTCAGCTTTGACATTATTATGCACATTTCTATGGTGCCTTAAGGTTTACAAGGCAATTCCTTCAAAGCCACCCCATGAGGTAGTAGATCATTTAATCCAACATTACTTATAAGAACAACATTAACCCCATTTTTATAATAATAATAGCAATAATAATGATAATGGATGACATTTATATATCACATATTTACATATTTCTAGAAGCTAAAGTATTTTGTATACATTATCAGGAGCATCAAATGAGACAATATATAGAAAATAATTATCATCATCATCATTATTTAATTGAGACTCACAACCATCTTCCTAAAAGCTAATGGTATTGCTGTCCCCATTTTACAGACAAGGAAATAAATTCAGAAATGTTAAGCACCTTGCCTATTGTCACACAGTTATTAAGTATCATAGTCTGGATTTGAACTCAGGCCTCCTAACTCTAAGAAAAGCACTAAGAATCTCTGAAAGAGAATGCTCTTCAGGGGCCACTCTTTCCAATCGAAACTTAAAACAAAAATTCCTTTCCAAAAATCCTCACCCAGAAATGGTTACCCAGACTTTTCTTGAAGGCCGAAGGGGAAGTCACTACCAAGGCAGGAAATTCATTCACTTTTAAATTAGTTTTCCTTGCTTTGAATCTAAATCTATCTCTTTGCAACTTTTACCCAATGCCTGGCTTCAGATGTTGAGCAAATCTAATCCCTCCTCCTCCCCATGACAAGTATTCTACAAATGCCTTGAATGAATAAATGAAAACACATTTATTACTTACTAAGTATCAAGCACCAGAAATACAAATGCAAAAGCAAAGCTAAGCCCTGCACACAAGGAATTAACATCTTAGGATCAAGATAGATTTCTCATAGGAAGTGACCCTTGAGGTAACATTTGGAGGAAGCTAGGGATTCTGAGAGGCAGTGGAGAGAGGAACTGCCAAGCAGGAGATGGCAGGTCAGGTAGGAAGAACAGCCAACAGGCCAATGTGCCTGGAACCGTGAAGTTTGTGAAGGAGTACAGTGAACAAGAAGCCTTTCCAAGCTTTAAAGCCTATTAATCAAGAACCCTTTGTTATGTATCTAATAGACCAATACTGTACACTAGTGACACAAAGACAAGAGGGAACAGCAAAGAGCCTGCATCTTTAAAGAGTTGGCCTACGGCTAAGAGAGAGAATATGAACATATAAAATGTACACCCCAAATTAAAATAGCTAAATAAATTGGAGGGAAGGTCCTAGCATCTGGGGGGATGAGGAAAAGCTTCATGTAGAAGGTAGCCAGCCCTTGAGCTAAAGCTCTTAGAGAAACTAGTGATCCTAAAGATCAGAAGAGAGGAGAGAGTGATCCCAAACATGGGAAGAAAGCCAATGCAGAGACACAAAGATAGATGGAGTGTGTTTTATGAGGAATAGCACAGGTCAATTTAACTGGACTATAGAGTGCAGGAAGCTAACAAACAACGTATATCTAACAATATTGGAAAGGTAGGTTGGAGCCAGATTATAAATGGTTTTCAATGTCAAAGAGAGGAGTTTTGATTTGATCCCAGAGGAAGAGGAAGCCACCAAAGTTTACTGAATTAAGGACTTGGGTGGTCAGCTCCATGCTTAAGGAATATCACTTAGAAAGCCAAGTGGAAGATGGCTTGGAAAGGTGAGAGACTAAGGGGATCAGGTAGGAAGCTGATGCAAGAGGCCAGTTGAGAGGTGATCAGATGAGGTGGTAGAGTTGTGTGAGGAAGTGTCAGATGAGGGATATATCATGAAGGTAGAAACAAAAGAATTTGACAATTGATGATATATATGGGGTAAGGGAAAATAAGAAATCATAGGAAATGCTGAGATTTTGAACCTGGATGACTAAAAAGAAAATGCTTTGTTAGAGGTAGTGGGGGTCTAGTACATGCACAGATCCCATTAGCTTGCTTAGCTAATGGAAACCCTTCAATATCGAAGCTGGGCTGGCTGCAACACCTAACCTGGGTTCTGACTCCTGGATTCCTAGGACTCACTCTCTTAAGGTCAGAGAAAATAGTCCCTTAACCTGGAACAGAATGAACATATGAAAAGGCCGAAGACTAAGACCCATTTATTGAGGTAAAGTGGCGTCAGGGGGAACAAAGGCCTTTTCCCTCAGCAAAAAGTCTCTCACTGGATGCAGTCCATCAAACACAACTCTTCTCAAAGATGTGATTAGCCAACCACAACCAGTCATGTCTGTAACTCCAAGGCACTTCCCATACATATCATCATAATTCTCCCTTAAGCAATCTCCTTAGCATCCTCCATATGGAGAAAGAGCATCATCAGTTACTATCTCTCTAGGCAGGTCACGTTATTCTCTCAGTTTCCTCAACTATAAAAGTGGGGATTCAAATAATACCTCCTACGGTTGTGAAGATAAAGTGAGTTGATGTGTAAAAAGGATTTGGCACATTGCCTGGCATGTAATGGGTGCTTAATGCGTATTTTTTTCCTTCCTTTCTGAGCAATTAGGGAGGTATAAAAGGATTGCCCTACTGAAGTGAGGGCACAACTGACATAGATTTGTAATGGATCTGATAATCTTGGTTGCTTGACTTTCTCCAAATCTGTGAGGCAGCAAGTGAACTGAACAGGAGTACTGGTTAGTTGCAGTCCTGTACTCAAAGAGAACCAAAATGACATCACTATGTTGTGCTCTAACATACAGTGTGTCTGACTGTGGCTGATCAGACTAATAAAAGCTTGGAAGATTCTACCATTGGCTCATGAAGAACCATTGCTTTCTTGTATGAATTGTCATGTTGTATCTCAGTCTCAGGCTGCACTGAGGACATAATCACCTGCAACAGAAAGTCACACACCAACTGTCCCTCCACTTCAGTGGAATATTTTCAATTTCAATAATTGGCCATCAATACAATGGTTTCTTTGATGCCATTCTCAACCTCACTGGAGGTGTCTGACAACATTGCTGAAAACATTATTCTAAAAAGCATGGGAGCAAGTACATAGCCCTGCTTCACTACACTGGAGACTAGGAAAGCACAAGAGCATTGTCCATCATCCAGAACCTGTGCAAGCATGCAGTCATGGAGGCATGTGGGAGGATTGGCATAGCAAGATCAGAAACGGGACAAGTGGGAAAAGGATTAGAACAAGGTAGAGTTGATTTGGTTGTGACTGAGAAGGAGGAAAATGAGTATAAATCAGTACAGAGGGATAGAAAAAGGACTGGAAGTCATGGAAAATCAAGTCAAGTCACTAAGTACAAACAGTTCTCTTTTACACTTTGCAAGTGGCCCATTCCACAGGACTCTACATAAAGCTATTTTTATGTAATTTGAATTTGCCCTAGGGACATGGAGAAGGGAGGGAGGGAGTCAGGAAGGGGGGGCTACGCCCATGGAGGGAGAGGGCTGGCATATGTTCAAGGACATGTTGGGGAGCACCGAGAAGCAAGAGCAGGAGGAGGGACCCAGGGCCAGGGCCAGCTATACCAGGGTCTAGTCTGAAATCAGAGGAAGAATATGGGTTGGGGGGGTGGGGGGTAAGGGAGAACAACACATAGTGGCTAAATACAGACCCTGACAGGAGAGAACCAGCAGTATGCAAGAGCCTGACACATGAGCTGGTGGGCAGAGCAGGAGAAAGGTCTCCTCTCTTGGCACCAGAGGTCTTAAGCCAAGCCCCAAATGGGCTACTTTCATTTGAAGGAGTTCTTTTTAGGGTTTTTTTTTTTTTTTTTGGTGGTGGTGGTGGAGTAAGGAGATCACAGGACTAAGTGGAAGGGCAGAAGCAGAGAGAAAGAGCACACTACTATATAGTAAAGTTGACATGGGTGTTTTTTTTGGAATGAGGGTTTCTTTCAGAATTCTTTAAACTCTCTGTACTTAATATAAACTCAAGGCAATGTCACCAGGGATACAAAAGCAAAAACAGTTCCAGACTTTGAGGAGCTCACATTCTATTGGAAAACAACTTGCAAATAACCATTTACATACAAGATATATACAATGTAAATGTAAGGTAATCTAGGGAAGGAACTGGATGGGGAAAAAAAAAGGAGAAAAAGAAAAGTCTCCTATAGGAGAGATTTGAGCTGAGTTTTGAAAAAACCTCAGGAGACAGAGGTGAGAAGGGAGTCCTTCCAGGTATGGGGAACAGTCAGTGAAAAAGCAGGGAGTAAGTCAGGGGATGAAATATCATATTCAAATAACAGCAAGGCGGCCATATTACTGGATCATAGAGTATGCAGAAGAGAGCAAAGTCTAGGTAGAAAGGTAGGAAAGGATGAAGTGTGAAGGACTTTAAAAGTCAAAAAAAATTTTTATATTTAATCCTGGAGGTAATAGTCACCGAAGTTTATTTAGTAAGGGAGTGACTCAGCTCAGATCTGCACTTCTGGAAGATCTCTTTGGAAGCTGAGTGAAAGATGGATAAAGGATAAAGAATAACTTTAGGAGGGAAAGGGCTCATGGGGAGATGCATATAGGAGGTAATAATGAGAGAAGGAAACTTCAAAGTTTTTGAACATTGAAGTGGTACACTTGTGGGTAAAGGTGATATCCCTCTGTGTAGTAGAGTGGAAGTCATAGGAATTGAGGAGACTCAAGAACTGGAAAGTTAAGAAGTTTGAAGGAATGTCAACACACATGCACAAAGCTCCAAGTATAAGAGTAGGAGTTTGGGGTACAGAGAAAGACTATGAGCCAGGTAATGAATTCCTTGAGAAGAGGGTAGATAACTTGCAGTTAGATCCAGTCTGGGGGACCAATTTTTCTGACCTACTCCTGACCAAGAATGCCTTCTACAATACTCCCAATAAATGGCAATCCATGTTCCATTTGAAGAATTCTAATGTCCCCAACATAGACTATTTCACTTTTTGACAGTTCAAAGTACCATATAAGAAAATGTGTCCTTTCATCAAATCCAAATCTAACCCTTTGCAATTTCATTCCAGCCTCTGGGGCCAAGAAACTGAGTCTAATCCCAGTCCTACATACTAGTCCTTCAAATATTTGACAACAGCTAAATAAGATGACCTCTTAAATCTTCTCTTCTCCAAGCTAGATATTTCAGATTCTTTCAGCCATACTCATATGACATGTTTGCTAGGCCTTTCACAATTCTTATCACCCTATTCTGAATATTCTTGAGTTAGTGTAGGTACTTCTTAAAAAGAGGTCTCCAGAACTTAATATAGGACAAATGATGTGGTCTAATTAGGGCAAAATAGAACAGAATGATTACCTCACTTATTCTGGATACCCTGCCCCTCTTAATGCAGCCAAGGATACTATTAGGGATTTTTGGCTGCCAAATTTCTGGCACACTATTATTGAACTCATAGTTCACTAATCCTTCCCCCTCTCCTCCCCTCAGGCCTTTCACACAGAAATAGTTATCTATTCATAACCATTCCATTTTATATTAGTGAAGTGGATTTGGGGAACTCAAGTATAGAACTATTAATAGGGATATTGGGGGGGTAGGAGGGGGAAGGTGCACCTAGGTAGGCCTTTACAGAGCACCAGGCTTGGAGTCAAGAGGACCTGGGTTCAAATCTGATCTCAGATACTTCCTAACTTTGTGACCCTAAGCAAGTCACTTAACCCCAATCACCTAGCCCTTATTGCTCTGTTGTCTTAGAAATGACACTAAGATAGAAAGTAAAGGTTTAAAAAGGGGGCTGGGGTGTGTTGAGGCCTGATACATACTAAGATATTCATAGGACTTCTTAAGTAATGAATTTCATAGCATCTTTTATAATAGCAGAAAACTGAAATTGAGTAGTGAAAATGACACTAAGTAGCCAAACTAAAATTAACTGCATTGACTAATCTTGGTCCTAGATAGGAGATGATGAAAACTACTTCCTTCCCCTTCACAGAAAGGTTGGGAACCATGGGTAGAGAGTGTTATATATGTCTGTCAGAAAGTTGGGTCTTTTTTCTTCAATTAATTCTGCTGAACTCTTTCCCTTTGTTACAAGAAAGGGTTCAGCTAAGGCAGGGGTCGGCAACGTATGGCTCTCGAGCCATATCTGGCTCTTTTGAGGGCCAGATATGGTTCTTTCTGCAGGAGCCATAAAGTCCATTTTTTTTCAGGCTCTGTTACAGGAGCCGCACTGTGAGCACTGTACGGCTCTCACGAAATTACATTTTAAAAAATGTGGCGTTCATGGCTCTCATGGCCAAAAAGGTTGCCAACCCCTGAGCTAAGGTAAAGGAGAGAATTGAGAAAATCACTGACGTAAAAAACATCAACAAATTTTTTTTAAACCCTTACCTTCTGTGTATTGGCTCCTAGGTGGAAGAGTGGTAAGGGTGGGCAATGGGGGTCAAGTGACTTGCCCAGGGTCACACAGCTGGGAAGTGTCTGAGGCTGGATTTGATCCTAGGACCTCCTGTCTTTAGGCCTGGCTCTCAATCCACTGAGCTACCCAGCTGCCCCCCATCAACAAATTTTTTGGAAATTCATCTTATTCTATTCATTCTTTCTTCATCTAAGTCACTGCCAAAAATGCTGGAAAGGACAAATCAAGAATAGATCCCTAGATCTTGTTCTATTAATTGCTCTGGGTCTGGTCACTGACCAGTTCCAAATCCATCTAGGGAGAGGGTTTACTCATGTAACTTTCCTAATGACTGGTTTTTGATTTAACTTGATTTAATCTATAGCTTTAAGGAACTATGTAATAGCTAAGACAATAATAGATAAATGTGGTTGTGCTAAGTGCTACAGATAGAAAAAGAAGAAAGAATCGTCCCTTATTAAGGAGTACACATTCTAATTGGGGAAGATATGGCACATATAGAATAAGAGTAGGCTACAGGGTGGATGGTAGGACACAGGACTCTTTGGCCAGATGTCTTCCTACTTCTATAATCTGGCTCCACCCTCTCTCCTAGTTTTAAGTCTCCCTGCTCACTTACATGTACTCCCACCTGAGCCAGACCGCTATCCTTACCAAGCTCCCCTTTTACTTCCCTCCTTCAGGGCTCCTGCTGATCATTCCTCCAGAGATGTGACCAAAGGATCACAGAATTGTGAGTTAGAAGGGATTTAGACATTGTCTAGTCTGAAATTTTCACTTAATAGACAAGGAAATAGAAGCATAGGGAATTCAAGTGATTTTCCCAAGAATATCCATATGTAAACAGTAGAACTGCTATTCAAAGCCAGGGCTCTAAAATGCCTCTACACTTAAGGAAATCATTAAAAACTATTTTGCCCAATTATATGGCAATAAATATGACAATCTAGGTGATATGGATGAATATTTACAAAAATATAAATTGCCTAGATTAACAGAAGAAGGAATAAAATACTTAAATAAATCCCATATCAGAAAAAATTGAACAAGCAATCAAAGAACTTACTAAGAAAAAATCCCCAGGGGCTGATGGATTCACAAGTTAATTCTATCAAATATTCAAAGAACAACTAATCCCAATACTATACAAACTATTTGACATAATAAGCAAAGAAAGAGTTCTACCAAATTCCTTTTATGACACAAATATGGTACTGATTCCAAAGCCAGGCAGATCAAAAACTACAGAACAATCTCCCTAATGAACATAGATGCAAAAATCTTAAATAGAATACTAGCAAAGAGACTCCAGCAAGTAATCACAAGGGTTATTTATTATTATCAGGTGGGATTTATACCAGGAATACAAGGATGGTTCAATATTAGGAAAATCATCCACATAATTGACATATCAACAAACAAACCAACAAAAATCACAGGATTATCTCAAGAGATGCAGAAAAAGCCTTTGACAAAATTCAACACTCATTCCTATTGAAAACACTAAAAGTACAGGAATTGAAGGGCCTTTCCTAAAAATAATAAAAAGTATATATTTAAAACCATCGGGGAGAGGAAACATATAAGAAAAGCAACTGCTTGAACGTATGGGTCGGGGTGGACATGATTGGGGATGTGAACTCGAAACTACCACACCAATGCAACCACCAACAATTTGGAAATAGGTCTTGATCAAGGACACATGACAAAACCAGTGGAAATGTGCGTCGGCCATGGGTGGGGGGAGTGCGGGGGGTGAAGGGGAAAGTAGGAGCATGAATCATGTAACCATGTTAAAAATGATTATTAATGTTAAAAAAAAAACCATCGGCAAGCATCATCTGCAATGGAGATAAATTATAAGCCTTCCCAATAAGATCAGGCGTGAAACAAGGATGCCCATGATCACCTCTATTATTTAACATTGTACTAGAAACACTAGCAGTAGCAATTAGAGAAGAAAAAGAAATTGAAGGTATTAAAATAGGCAATGAGAAGACCAAACTATCACTCTTTGCAGATGATATGATGGTCTATTTAAAGAATCCTAGAGAATCAACTAAAAAGCTAGTGGAAATAATCAACAACTTCAGCAAAATTGCAGGACAGAAAATAAGCCCACATAAATCATTGGCATTTCTATATATTTTCAACACATCCCGAGCAAGAGTTAGAAAGAGAAATTCCATTTAAAATCACCCTAGACAATATAAAATATTTAGGGCTCTATCTGCCAAGACAAACACAGGAACTATATGAACACAACTGCAAAACACTTTCCACACAATTAAAACTAGATCTAAACAATTGGAAAAACGTTAATTGCCCATGAGTAGGACGAGCTAACATAGTAAAAATGACAAGCCTACCCAAATTAATTTATTTATTTAGTGCCATACCTATCAAACTACCAAGAAATTTTTTTATTGAATTAGAAAAAACTATAACAACGTTCATTTGGAAGAACAAAAGATCAAGAATTTCAAGGGAAATAATGGAAAAAAAATGTGAAGGAGGGAGGCCTAGCAGTACCAGATCTTAAACTGTTTTATAAAGCAGTGGTCATCAAAACAATTTGGTACTGGTTAAGAGACAGAAGGGAGGATCAGTGGAAAGACTTGGAGTAAAAAACCTCAGCAAGACAGTATATGATAATTCCAAAGAGCCTAACTTTTGAGACAAAAATCCACTATTTGACAAAAACTGCTGGGAAAATTGGAAAACAGTATGGGAGATATTAGGTTTAGATCAACATCTCACACCCTACACCAAGATAAATTCAGAATGGGTGAATGAATTGAAAATAAAGAAGGAAACTATAAGTAAATTAGGTGAACATAGAATAGTTTACCTGTCAGATCTTTGGGAAAGGAAAGATTTTAAGACCAAGCAAGAGTTAGAAAATATTACAAAATGTAAAATAAATAATTTTGATTACATTAAATTAAAAAGATTTTGTACAAACAAAATTAATGCAATCAAAATTAGAAGGGAAGTAACAAATTGGGAAAAAATCTTTATAATAAAAACCTCTGACAAAGGTCAAATTACTCAAATTTATAAGGAGCTAAAACAATTGTAAAAAAAAAGCAAGCCATTCCCCAACTGATAAATGGGCAAGGTACATGAATAGGCAATTTTCAGATAAAAAATCAAAACTATCAATAAGGACATGAGAAAGTGTTCAAATCTCTTATAATTAGAGAAATGCAAATCAAAACAACTCTGAGGTACCACCTTACACCTAGCAGACTGGCTAAAAAGACAGCAAAGTGATCAATGTTGGAGGGGATGTGGCAAAATTGGGACATTAATGCTTTGCTGGTAGAGTTGTGAACTGATCCAACCATTCTGGAGGGCAATTTGGAACTATGCCCAAAGGGTGCTAAAAGACTATCTGCCTTTTGATCTAGCCATACCACTGCTGAGTTTATACCCCAAAGAGATAATCAGGAAAAAGACATGTACAAAAATATTTATAGCTCCACTCTTTGTGGTGGCAAAAAACTGGAAAATGAGGGCATGCCCTTCAGTTGGGGAATGGCTAAACAAATTGTGGTATCTGTCGGTAATGGAATACTATTGTGCTCAAAGGAATACTGAACTGGAGGAATTCCATGTGAACTGGAACAACCTCCAGGAAGTGATGCAGTGTGAAAGGAGCAGAACCAGGAGAACATTGTACACAGAGACAGATACCCTGTGGCATAATCAAATGTAACGGTCTTCTGTACTAGCAGCAATGCAATAATCCAGAACAATTCTGAGGAATTTATGAGAAAGAACACTATCCACATCCAGAGAAAGGACTGAGGGAGTAAAAATACAGAAGAAAAACAACTGCTTGATCACATGGGTTGATGGGGTTATGATTGGGGATGTAGATTCTAAGCGATTATCCTAATGCAAATATTAATAATATGGAAACAGGTCTTGATCAATGACACATGTAAAACCCAGTGGATTGCTTGTTGGCTATGGGAGGGGGGTGAGTGGAGTGGAGGGAAAGAACATGAATCATGTAACCATGGAAAAGTCTTCTAAATTAATTAATTAATTTCAAATATAAAAAAACACACACACAAAAGAGATTTTTTTTTTAGATATAATTAGGGAAAAAAATCTTATTTTAAAAAAAAGATAGCTAAATAGTTGGCATCCTCCATCACTATTATACCAACTTCTGATCTTGAACTGTAGTGAAATCTGCAATAAAATAAGCATCATGTAACTTTTTGTACATATTATAGCTCCCAAATACTTGTCAAAAAATTATAAAGTTATTTTGTCCCTTAAAATAAAATAAAATGTCTCTGTAATAAATATACTAATCCTCCTTTATACCATGCTGGACTAGCTCATCAACCCAATTTTTTTTTCCCAAAGAGACCCAAGAGAGGTAAAGTCACTTACCTGGGTTACACAGCTGGTGTTTTTGTTTGATATCCCCAAAACCTAGCACAGTCCTTGGTACATAGTAGGCATTTTATTATTATTGTTGTTGTTTTTTAAACCATTTATTAGTTCATATTAATACAGTGCCTGAATGTTTATGAAATGCTTCCTCCCAACAATCCTGTGAAGTAAAGGTCCTTTTAGCTCCATTTTACAGATGAGTAACCTTGAGGCCAGAAAGGTAAAATGTGTGGTATAAACTCACATAAGTCACAGTAAGTCACAGAGTCAGTACTCAGGTCCAAGTCCTGTGGCTCTACTCACCATGTTCCTGCCCCAAAACTTCATTATTTTTCCCAATGCAACAGTTCCAGAGGCCAACTTTATGCCTGTGATATAAGAGTTCTCAGCTGTTTATAAACAGCACTGAGCCTATATCTCCTTGTAACCTCATTTCATTAGTAACATGTGCAACAGAGTTCTTCACTGGGAGGCAGTTTCCAAGTTGCCATCACTCCCAAAGGGCAAGGCCAAACCATCTCTTCATAGGAATGTTTTGTGTCCAAGAGTTTGCCAATCCCTTCTTTGAACTTAGCATTTGGGCTGGGAATTAGGGAAGGAGAAGAGGAGGAAGGCAAGGGTACAGAGAAATCAAGCACCTTAGGTCTGTCCTAACAGTCATCACATCTGGTTGTTTACTGAGTCTGGAGAATTTCACTATGTGGGCTGGTCTGTTCCTTCCAGAAGAACAGGAAAATAAGAAAACAAGCTTGACCTCAGTGCACTGAAACAAACCACCCAAGCTGTCATCCTTCCTGGTGCAAAGGTAAAAGCATATGCCCAGGCTCCGTGAAGGGAAGTGACCAGAGGGACAGTCAGCCTTCTCCCTCTGTCCCCCAATCCTGTTACTGCCTACACTGAAAGGGCAGAACAAAAATCTCATCATCCAAAAATGGGGCTCTCACCTTCTTTTAGTCTCAGCTTCTCTGGCCTTTGGCCATTTCTTTGAGTAGCAGCTGTGGTCTAATAGAAAGAATACAGGATTTGAGATCAGAAAATCTAAGTCCTGTGTAGTGTTCTATGATTCTGAATGCTAACATTCCAGTCATGCCCAACTTGGATTGAAGTAGGTAATTCTTTTTTTTAAGTTATTCATTTTTTATTTTTTTAGAAAAATTTTCCATGGTTACATGATTCATTTTCTTTCTTTTGCCCCCCAAACCATAGCCAACGTTCATTTCCACTGGGTTTTACATGTATCATTGATCAAGACCTATTTTCATATTATTAAAATTTGCATTAGGATAATTGTTTAGAGCAGTGATTCCCAAAGTGGGCACTACCACCCCCTGCTGGGCGCTGCAGCAATCCAGGGGTGTGGTGATGGCCACAGGTGCATTTATCTTTCCTATTAATTGCTATTAAAATTTTAAAAAATTCATTTCCAGGGGGCTAAGTAATATTTTTTCTGGAAAGGGGGCGGTAGGCCAAAAAAGTTTGGGAAACACTGGCTTAGTCTACGTCCCCAATCATAGCCCCATCGACCCATGTGATCAAGCAGTTATATTTCTTCTGTATTTCTACTCTCACAGTTCTTTCTCTGGATGCGGATAGTGTTCTTTCTCATAAATCCCTCAGAATTGTTCTGGATTATTGCATTGCTGCTGGTACAGGAGTCCATTACGTTCAATTGTGCCACAGTGTATCGGTCTCTGTGTACAATGTTCTCCTGGTTCTGCTCCTTTCACTCTGCATCACTTCCTGGAGGTTGTTCCAGTTCACATGGAATTCCTCCAGTTCAGTATTCCTTTGAGCACAATAGTATTCCATCACTAACAGATACCACAATTTGTTTAGCCATTCCCCAATTGAAGGACATACCCTCATTTTCCAGTTTTCTGCCACCACAAAGAGTGTGGCTATAAATATTTTTGTACATGTCTTTTTCCCTATAATCTCTTTGAGGTAGAAATCCAGCAGTGGTATGGTTGGATCAAAGGGCATACAGTCTTTTAGCACCCTTTCGGTATAGTTCCAAATTGCCTTCCAGAATGGTTGGAACAATTCACAACTCCACCAGCAACATATTAGTGTTCCAATTTTGTCCCAACATCCCCTCCAACATTTATTTGAAGTAGGCAATTCTCAATCTGTGTTAGTTGACTGATCCGCCAGACATCACTACTGTATGCTCTATACAACCTACATATTTTCAGTTTAAAGGGGACTCCTTTCAAATATGGGGATCACATAGAGCAGCACATGCACAAAGAGTTTCTTGGCCCAGTTACTAGCTAATGCTGACTAAGACTCTTTTATATTTCCAGCCTTTTTCTTTCTGCCTGCTGGAAACAGAATATAAGATGATTCATTCGCAGCAAATGGCTTTCAGGGGTACCCCACAGATAATTATCAGTGCACGATTCCCCCATGCTCTAACCCTATCCACCTCCTTAACATGTGTGTACTGTCTCATCACACCTGTTCATTCCTGACTCCTTGCCCAATGACAAAGGCTCTCACAGATGACAATCTGTGTTATACCAACATCTGCGCAGACAGAACTGTCCAGCCATCAGTTAATTTCTGTTATCTTAATGCTGTTTCCAGAAGGAAAATAGATGGGTTCTTGTGCCTCTGGATGTGGTAAGACACTGAAGGATCAGCTGACCAATTCAGAGGATTACATGCTGAGCTGTTCCAAGACTTGCATCTCATTAAGAGCAAGCCTCTGAATCAGTCAGATGGAACATTAGTCAGGGAACTTGGGGACAATATGTCACATACCAAACAGCTAATTACGGTGGTTCTACAACTGTATCACTGACTCAGACACGAGGACAGACACACGATCGCTGTTTTTGCTACTAGAGAAATTCTATTCTTAAGTCTGTATTCACCACTTGAGATAACACTGGACCCATGAACACCTTTGGGGTAGAAGCAGAGGGTCACAAATTAATCTTAGAACTTGGCTTATGGCCAATAGCAACCACTAGGATAATGAAAGCTTATTTGTATGATAATGTTATCATAACTGTGATCATCACTACAATTATTATATTAGCAGAATACAGTACTATTATTAGCAATAACAGCTTTTATCCCTTAAAGTGTTGTACAGTTAACAAATTACTTTCTTCACAAGAGCCCTGAAAGTAGGTATGACAAGCATTACTATTCTTATTTTACAGAAGAAACACAGCTCAGAGAGGTTTAATTCATAAACTCATAAAGCTAGAAGGGATCTAAAGATTAACTCACCCAAGCCCTTATTTCACAGGAAAAAAAACAAGTCAAAAGAAAATAAGCAACTCATCCAAAGTTGCATAGCTAGTTCATAATAGAACTAGTGTTTTAAAACTAAAAAAAAAAACAAAAAAAAAAACCTTCCTAAATTCAAGTCAAAAAACAATAAGCTCGGGGGGCAGCTGGGTAGCTCAGTGGAGTGAGAGTCAGGCCTAGAGACAGGAGGTCCTAGGTTCAAACCCAGCCTCAGCCATTTCCCAGCTGTGTGACCCTGGGCAAGTCACTTGACCCCCATTGCCCACCCTTACCAATCTTCCACCTATGAGACAATACATCGAAGTACAAGGGTTTAAAAAAAAAAACAATAAGCTCGGTTTTTAAAAAAATTATATTACATCCATATTAATCTTTTTCTTCCCTGAATTTTCAATACACTTACTGTCTGAACTCCACCAGAAAGCATTTATATGATCAGAGGATTTGAGAGTCAGACATGATCTTAATGCTGAACTGTCTAGTTCCCTCATTTTACACATAAGGAAATGAAGGCTCTTATAGGTAAGAATCACTTGCCCACAGTCAGAAAGATAACAAAGAAATGGCAGACCTGGAATTCCAGCCCAAGTCCTCTGATTCCAAAATCCACTCATCTTCCCACTATACCAACCTATTTTTGATCACATCCGGTCTTGGATGTGCTCTGCCTTCAAGAGCTATGAGGAAAGAATGTTAGGGGCTGTCAAGCACTACAAAATGTGAGCTGCTATTATCACCATTCATTTTAGTATTCTTTAGAAAGGAAAATATAGATGAAAACAATGCATTCATATTGGCCATCAGGCTCTAAAAATGGACTACAATCATGCTCCTCCATTCAGGTTCCCCCTAGGAGTAAGGGAAGTGGTGGAAGGCTAAATGTGGCCAGCACAAAGAGGAGAGTACTCTATTTCTCCTTCAACATTCTTCCTCATTCTCTTTAGCCAGGTTGCCACAGAGTGAGTAAAAGAACTTCAGAATGGGGTGGGGGGAGATGGAGGATGCTCTTGGAAATTGCTTTTTTCGGTGCCTTGAATATAGGGCCTAACTGGGCTTACAGGCATCTGACTCATTTGTATCATGACCAAACAGTGACTAGCCATATTTCAGAAAGTTGGTAGATTGCCTACAAACAATGTTTAATCCCAGACTGGTTTCTGCCACTTCACACCCTTCTGACAGGTCTCCCAATCTTTGTCATGGATACAGCCGGATGAGAAAGGTAATATATGAGCAACATACTTGCTTTGGCACAGAATGTCCTGGGCCCAGGCCATTTGACTCTGACAGCCTACTGGAACATAACCATTCATACAATATGCTGTCAAGAAGATTCTTGTTCTGATATTGGATGACCTCTGAGACCCTTCCATAGACTTAGAGTTCTGTATTTTGGTTCTTATTGTTGTCTATGTATTCTTGTCCCTTGGCCAGACGGCCAAGTTCCAAGAAGACAATACATGGTCTTCTGTGGACATAGGTTGAACCATGGGGCAGAAGTTCCTTGAGTATTTGCCTAATTAGCTAACTGAAGTAAGATTTGTCAGTCAGCTAATAAACATGTGCCTCCCATGTGTCAGGCATGGTGCTAAGTGCTGAGGATTCAAAGAAAGGCCAAAGACAGTCTTTGTCCTCAAGAAGCCCCCAATCTAATCTAATACAAGGAAGGTAGCACTATAGTCTTTACTGTGAGAGGGAAGGGTGAACATGGAAGTGCCAAAAAGCAGAATCTTGGACATGCAACACGTTTCATCAGGTCTGACATTGTCATGGATTTCATTTCTCTAAAGATTTTTTTACTCTGACCTCTAAACAAATTGTGGATTACTAGCTCTCTGCCAAATAAGATGTATTTAACAATCCTTTATAGTCTGTAAGGTCACAAAGTATAATGGAAAGATCACTAGTCAACAATTCAAAGAACTGAGTTCTAGTATTAGTTTTGCTTTGATTTCCTGTGTGATCTTGGGTAAGTTACTTTCCTTATCTGGACCTCAGTTTTTTTACATATCAAATGAAAGAAATGAATTGGTAATAACTAAGCTTCTTTCCTAGGCTTATGAGGTTAATTCTGAGAACTGGAGAGATGATTAGGCTTTCCCATCAATTCGCTAACATTTAACTCTCAAAATGGACAGTTTATATGGTAAATGTTGCCTCCAGACAACTAAAAGGTGAAAGCAAACTCAATATCTAATTCATGTCTATTCCAATAAAGTTTACTGAATGATATGAGTTAGATACAGCTAGGCAGGACTCTGAGAATATAGCAAGGGCAGCCAAGGCCCTCTCAGGCCCAACTGGATGAAACCCACTCACTCCTCCAGGACTTCAGGGTTCCTGGTCCTCTATCAGCTTTCTCCACTCTGATATAAGCACCAATGATCATGTCAGGCTTGCAGGATGAGTCCTCAGCAACAATTAAATCTGAGGCTGGATTGCTCTTGGTTACAAAGGGGGGGGGAGGCTCTATTCTGACATTATTCCCATCAGTAAACTTCATTTTCAAGTATTCTTAAAGATTTAAATGCACTAACTCTCCGGGGCACACACATCTGTGCTCATGGACAGTCTTCCAAATTCATGCTAGTTCCCTATAGTTCATTTAGCTTGAAACACATTCAACACCTTCAAAAGCCTCAAATGAAAACACCTGTTGTGTGTGTGGAAACCTATGATGGGCTGATTCTCATGGATTACTCAAGGATGACATACAATCAGCATTTGGAGGAAGTGGTTCACTCAGGACAAGCATTTGGACTGAAAATAACCTTGAAAGAATCTGCTGTTATTCTGCAGTGGGAGAGAGTATTGGAAAATAAATGGCAGCAAAGCCTTTGACAAAGTTACAAGGGGAAAAAAAATCTGTTAAATCTGTGATACATAAACGATGACTTCAGTTTTACAAGTGCTCATGCTTCAAAGAAAACGAGTTCATTTTTAACATGCAAGCAAAAACTAGTACAATAATCTATACAAATACAAAAGTTTTGCTAAGAAAGTATTCTCCCCAAATTGGGGAGGAGAGAGACAACTGCAATTTCAGTAGGCAGTAATGTTTTCATTGATAATGTCAGATGCCTTCAATGAGGATGAAAATGGCATCAAGGTGAACTACCACATACAAAGGGTAGCTCAGTGGACAGAGATGGGAGGAACTGGGTTCATATTTGACCTCTGACACTTCCTGGTTGTATGACCCTGGACAACTCACTTAATCCCCATTGCCTAGCCCTTACCACTCTTCTGCCTTGGAACCAATACACAATGTTGATTCTAAGACAGAAGGTGAGGGTTTAAAAATGAAAAGAAAAGGCTACAAAGATCAAAATGGAGGGACAGTTGGTGCCCAACTTCCTGTTCGCTGATGATTGTGCACTCAGTGCAGCCTCTGAGACTAAGATGCAACAGAGCATGGATCAATCCTCTGCTGCTTGTGCATTTTCTGACCTGGCAATTAACATTAAGAAAGCTGAGGTTCTCCACCAACCAGCACTGCACCATCCACACTAATAAGTGGAGAAATTCTGAATGCTATGGATAAGTTCACTTATCTTGGCAGTATAGTTTCCAGGGATGTCCACATAGAGGACAAAGTTGATGCACATTTGCCAGAACTAGCTCAGTGTTTGGGAGGCTCCAAATAAAAGTGTGGGAAAGAGGTACCAGGCTGCCTACCTAACAGAAGGTCCACAGAGCTGCTGTGTTGACCTCATTGTCATATGCCTGTGAAACCTGGACAACATACCAACACTATGCTAGGAAACGGAATCACTTCCATTTGAATTGCCTTAGGAAGATTCTGGAGATTCCCTGACAAGATAAAGTATCAGAATCTGAGATCCACTCTGGAGTTGAACTTCCAAGCATCTGACTGCTACAGAGAGCCCAGCTCCAAGGGGCTGATCACACTATTCATTCAAATGCCAAATGCATGTTTGCCTGAAAGACTCTTTTACCAAAAGAACTCACATAAGACAAAGAGGTCAGAAGAAATGGTACAAGAACATTCCCAAGGTCTCTCTGAAGATCTTGAGTATCAGTTGTAAGACACAGAGACACTGGCACAGGGGTATCCTGCATGAAGTGTGCAGATTTGTAGTAGCTCAAAAGAAATATGAAATGTGCACATTTAGAGACAGCTCTGAATCAAATGCTCATATATGCTATCTGTGCCTGGCCTGTAGTAGAGTCTTTCTAACTCACAAATGGTCTGATCAGCCACAGTCAGACACATTGACCCCAACACAATGATGGGTCCTCTTTGAGGATGGAAGGACAACAACCAACAGTAGACAACAGATGATGTTGATTATAATAATGGTTTGAATTGCCATTTTTGCATTTCTCTACTTGACATTCATCCATTAATAACACTTCAAAAGAGTAAGGAAGTCCCAGCAGTCAAAATAAGGCTCTGCTTACTGACCAAAAAAAAAAAAAAAAAAAAAAAAGCCCACTAGAAAATGTCCCCTTTTGTTCTGACATTCTAGGCATTTTGTAACCCCCTGGTATCTGGAGCTGACACTAGGCAAAGCCCTGCCTAAGCACAGAGTACAGGCAAAGACTGTGCTGCTTTGTGCCCTGCATGCTCCCATCCCTCCCCACAACCAAAAAGATTTATATAGCTGAAATCAGTTTAAGATAACATCAAAGCCCAAAGGCTGAAAGAGGAAAAGAAACCATTAAGGGGCAGGCTGACCAGGAAATAGATGAGGGTGAAATCATTCTCTAAACATTTATATTATGTGCAATGTATTTGTTAGGTACTGAGGGAAATAGAATTATATTCAAGCCTTGCACCCTACCCGCAAAGAGCTTATAATATATAGCCAGTATGTAAGCCATGCAGGCACAGTTAGATAGCACAGTAGAATGAGCTCTGGGCTTGCAGTCAGGAAGCCCCAAGTTCAAATTTGACCTCACATACTTACTAGCTTTGTGACCCTGGGGGAATCATTTACCTCTGACTGGAGAAGGAAATGGTAAACCACTCCAGTATCTATATACCAAGAATACTCCATGAACAAAGAGAGTTGGACATGACTGAAGTGACTGAACAACAAATATAAGTCACTTCACAGATAAGTATATCAGTTTAAATGTCCAAGGAATACAATTGTGCCTTGAGATGAGCTAAAGAACTCAAGGCTTCAGCAATTTGACAACATTTAAGTGCCTATTATGTGCAAAGTCCTGACTCACAAATATCTCTAATTCTCCCAGAGGATGTAGCCAGGGAGATTAGAGGAGTTGGAAACTGAACTGGGCTTTGAGAAGTTCAACAGGTAAAAAGCATATGGAAAACAAACAAGCAAACACACATTTAAGTATGGAATTTGCAAGAGGGAAAGTAGGGAAATAAATAGAGGAGGGGTAGGTGCCATTATCATTCCCATTTTATAGCTGAGGAAAAAGAGGCAGACTGAAGTGACTTGCCCAGGGACACACAGCTAGGAAGTGTCTGAAGCTAAATTTGAACTCTGGTCTTCTTGACCTTCAGACCCAATGCTCTCTCTATTTGCCATCTAGTTTTTTAGTTAAAATCCTGTGTGTAAAGTGAAACAGAGAAATAAGTTTAGAAAGGCAAGTTGGGTCCATATTGAATAAGGCAATGAATGCTAGCTGAGGAAATGCTAACAAAGCACAATGCAGTAATACAAACCCTTTGAATGAATTGAAAAAACACTGAATTCAGAATAAAAAAACTTGGATTCAGACCCTGACTGCCATTTTCTACCTGAGTGACCTTAGACCAGTCACTTCCCCTCTTTGGACCTCACCTCATCTGTAAAATGAGAAAGTTGGACAGATGATCTCTAAGGTCTTTCCCAATTCTAAATCTAATTCGATGTAATGTAAAGGGAGAATTTACAAATTGTTTTTTATTATGAAGTTCTAAATTTCTTTTCTAAAGTTCCTATCTCCAGCACATAGCAGTATTGGCAGATGAGACCAGTGTGATAAAGTAAAAAGAACAAGTATTTGAAGGAAGGACATTCCCCCTTTCCCCCGCCCCTGCATTTGAATCCTGCCTGACTCCTCTTAGCTGTATGACCACGAGCAAGGCATGTAAACTTTCTGAACTTCAGTTTCTTCATCTGTAAAATGGAGATATCTACCTTAAAGGACTGTTGTAAGAATCAAATGAGGTAATGAATATAAGCCATTCTGTAAACTGTGTACATTGTATTAAGCATCTTAATATACAATCATACTTCAGAGATATTGTGGGTTCAGATCCAGACCACCACAAAAAAGTGAATATTTCAATAAAGTAAGCCACATGAATATTTTGATTTCCCAGTACATATAAGTTATATTTAGACTGTACTGTAGTATCTTAAGTATTCACTAGTGTTATGTCTAAAAAAATGTACATGCCTTAATTAAAAAATACTTTCTTGCTAAAAAATGCTAACCATCACCTGAGCCTTCAGTGAGTTGTAATCTTTTTGCTGGTGGATCAAATACCGCGTTGATGGCTGATGGATCAGGATGGTTACTGAGCTGAGTCCAGGCCAGGTATTCTATCCGCTGAGCCACTAGCTGCCCCTTACAAGCTTCTACCAATCATAGATAGCAAAAGAAAAAGGAATACTAGAGACCATCTAGTCCAAATCCTTACTTTTACAAAGGAGGAAGAGAAGTTCCTTAAGGGTAGGGCTGTCTTGTTTCTGTCTCTGTATCCCAATGCCTAAGACAATGCCTTAAAAATAAACAGTAGGCAAATAATTCATATTTGCTGAATTCAACCAATTTGAAGGGATTTGCCCTATATCACACAGCTACTTCAAGGCAAAATCAGAACTAGAACCCAAGCCATCTACCTCACAGCCTGATGCCACCTTCTATTAGTGGTTCGATCAACATTCTCTGAATAAATGCCCCGATTATTTTTTTTAACCCTTATCTTCTGACTTAGAATCAATACTAAGTATCAGTTCCAAGGCAGAAGAGAGGCAAAGGCTAGTGAATTGGGGTTAAATAGTGATTTGCCCAGGGTTACACAGCTAAGTAATGTCAAAGAGGCACTTTTGTACCAGGACCTCCCATCTCCAGGCCTGGCTTTCTAACCTCTGAGCCACCCAGCTTCTGTAGCCCTGTTATTTTTGAGAGGCAACACGGCATAGTAGATATAATACTGGACTTGAAGTCAGGACTACCTGCATCAAATATCTCCTTTGACCCAGTGACCATATGACTAGGAAGGAGCAAGTCACTTAATCTAAGCTTCAATTTTCTCATCTGCAAAATGGGAGCAAAAATAGTTATAGTGCCTATTTACTAGTTTATTGAGAGACTCAGATGAGATAATGGGTGTAAAGCACTGCAGGCCTTAGTGATATATGTGTCATCTTTTGTCATGTAATATGCTCTAACAAGCATTTATTAAGACTCTACTATGTGCAAGACACTGGGCTGGGCACTACGAATACAAATACTCCTAACCTCAAGGAGTTTATATTCTCCTGGGGGAATACACATAAACAGAGAAGCACAGATAAAAATTTTTGGGAAGAGAAAGAACACACAGAAGAAGGGATCAGAGAAGGCTGTTCATAAGAGCCTTAAAGGAGACCAGTGAGAAGTGAGAAGCAGAGGTGAGGACTATGTGCATATTCCCCATTTAGGGGACAGTCTAGGCGAAAGCATAGAGAAAGGAGGTGAAGTGCTGCCGACTCTGGACAACAAGAGTTAGGCCAAACTAGGATGGAGAATGTGGGAAAAGGAAAGATGTAAAGTAAGTCTGGAAAATGCTTTCAATGCCAAGATAAGATACCTATATTTATCTTAGTGACTATGGGAGCCCCTGAAAGTTCTGGAGTAGGAGAGTGACCTAGTCAGGTTTTAGCTTTAGGAGAACTATTTTGGGGCCTATGTGGAGGGTGGGTTAGAGACAAAAGAGAGGGGGATACAGGAATATGATTTAGGAGGCTTTTACATAGTTTAGACCAGTGATGGGCAAACTTTCTAAAGAGGGGGCCAAAGGAAAGGAAATGCTCATCTGTCAGTCTGTTTCTAAGGCAACTCTTTCGAAGTTTCATTGTACTGTATGCTACTCACTGTATTCTTCAGATTAAGAATAATGTCGAAGGGCCAGGACAGAACGTTTCAGGGGGCCCCATCTGGCCCAAAGGCAGTAGTTTGCCCATCACTGGTCTAGACAAAGATAAGCAGACTAGGGAAGTAAAGAAAGAAAAATGGATGCAAGAGATGATAGTATAAAGGAACAAACAACAAAAGTTGGCAATGTTTAGTTATGGGAGTTTTCACCCTAGTGAACTAAGACTTGAGGTTTTCTCTTCAGTGCCAAATGTAACATGTTTCTGTTCCATTTGGACCTTTGCACTGTAAAATGGCCCAAGTGTCCAATTAGATTGAGATTTACCTCCTTAAAGGTTACTAATGGGATTACAAAGAAGCCAAATGATCACCAAGGTATCAAGAGGAACACAGGATCCAAGCTACTTAAGGGGGCAGGGACTTTTTATTTTGTCCTTGCATCCCCAGAATGATGTCATCCTTACACATAGGGTCACTTAATAAATGTTTGTTAATGTGGAAGGAAGAGATGATACAAAGGATCTAGATGGCCTCCAAGAAATTCCTATTAGGACCTGGTAGATGTGGTTCAGGCAGTGAATTTTGATCGTCACTGAAATCCCAGAGAACATACTTTTGCCCATATTTGTGCACTGTAACTCCTCTGCCAAAAGCTGACAGATGAACTGGTTGCTTAGTAAATCACAGGCAGAACAACAGCAACCCAAGAAGAGTGCAAAAATTAGATTCTCCTGGTTATATTTCTTGGCCCAGACAAAAAAGGGCAACAGCAAATGAAAACTGTTCAATCCTACACACCAGCAGTCCTTTCAGGGGATGACACAAAGCGGGAGGATGAGCAAGACAGAGGAGTTAATTATAACATTCATGGCTCATCTTCTATGAGGTTTTATGGTTAAATCAAACCTGGTCCTCTCCATATTCTTGGGAAGAGCAGTGTGGTATAGTGGTAGGAACCTCAGAACTGGTCTTTGAGCCCCAGGGTCAAGGTCTGATGCTGCTGCTGTCTGAGTTACCCTAGGTGACCTACTTAGCTTTTCTGGGACCCAGCTTCCTCCTCCTCCTCCTCGATAAGAACTCTAAATAGTCTTTGCAGATCATATCAGCTCAAATCCTATACTAGGGAGATAGTAAAAGTATCATTTATTTTACAGGGAAAGAAGCAGACCTAAAGAAGGCGAATGAGTTGTCCACAGCCAGATAGCTAGGTCTTCTACCCTAATCGTATATCCCAAATGGGCCCACTGTTTCATATAAACAAGGCCTTGGAAGATACTAAGGAGCTGGTACAGCTAGGTAACACAGTGGATAAAGTGCCAGGCCTGAAGTCAAAAGGACTTGGGTTCAATTATGGCCTCAAACACTTCCTAGTTGTGTGACTCTGAGGCAGTCAGTGCAAGAAGCTGATTGCCTAATCCTTGCCACTCTTCTGTCTTAATACTGATACTAAGACAGCAGGTAAGGAGTTAAAAAAAAAATACTAAGGAGCCCATAGAGGTACTATAAGATGGGAGAGAGATAAAGAGGGAACCACAGAGAGCACACAATGCAAGGAGGAGCAGGTTTCCAGAGTCTGAGCTGCAAATCTATACTGGGAGGCCTAGAATTTAGGGCAACAAGTATTTCTTTGGTAAATGACAAGAGGCCCTTGAGGGAGGTGGAACATTTTAAAGCATATAACTGTATAACTTGGCAGTTCTGTTAGAGGAACACAGTGTCCATGGAAAGAACTGATAAAACTGAGAATTTCAACACATGCAGAACCAATTTAATGCTAGGAAGTAACATGGGAAAAGAAAGAAAAACATTCAGATTTGCATGTTCTATTTGGAGTTTGCCCCAGAATGGCAATGCTACTATCAAGATAAATGGCGCCAAGCTGGTGTTTTTTAAAACAAATGTACAAAACTCTGCAAGATGAACAGGGGCAATCAGCAAACCCACTCTGATGACAGGAGGCCACTGGGTTATTTTACAATAGTGGCAAGGAAACAAGAGAAATGTTTGCATTAGTGAAGCAATGAAAGCCTTCTGATAAAAACAAGGCACCTCTATGCTTGCTACATGTAGGGCATTAGTGAAGGTGATCTTTATACTGGCTAAGGAAAACAAAGCTCCCAAGGAAAAGTGTATAAAGGTCATTCATTTGGAGGAGGTAGGAATGGTGACCATAGGCAAATCACTTCTCTCTGGTTCCCAATTTCCTCATATGTAAAACAAAGGGATTAAACTAGAAAGTTTTCAGTTTTAGATTCTAAAGCAAAAGGAAAAAAAAATAGGCTGGCTTTGAAAGCCAGAAGGAATGGAAGTAACTTCTCTCCTGGCACTGGAGGATCTCATATAAGCAAGGACATTCCTAGCAGATAGCCTACTTTAGGGGGAAAAAAACCACAAAGGAAAACAAACTAACAGTTTATACAGAACCCAAACAAAAAGGACATCTAGCCTTATTCCACATCTCCTTGCCACACCAACTGCCCCATGTTTAGCTCTCCATCTGGAGACTTGGGTGTAAGAGGGAAGACTAGATATTTAAGGTATGGTCGCCAGAAATCAATTAACTCGATTTCAAAATAAAATAGACCCAAGTCAGGATGACTTTGTGGTGGTTTATTTACAATTAGGAAGGTTGAAGATAGGGAAATTGAGAGAGAGACCAGAGGCCCGAACCAGGTAGGAATTTAGAGGCCCCAGCAGAGGAGCACAGAGGTTAATTAAAAAGGCTTCTAGCCACAAGGAGGCCTCCTCTAAAGAGAGGCTTCCTTGTGGCTAGAGCCTCCAGAAATGCCAAGGGACGAGAAAGAGAGTTGGCCTAACTTACCCACGTGACAATTCAAAGGGAAGCAGTCTGTGGTCTCACCAGAGATCCTTCCACACCAAGTTCAAAGCGCCCACTCTCCCCACAGGAAGTTACCATCATATTTAAAAGATAGCATCTTTAGTCACTTCCTACGTCCACCTCCAATTTCAGGTGGACAAATGGCAGCCTTGACACTGTTTTGGACTGCCAAAAGGGCAGTCCCTTGTTTTTTATTTGTTACTATCATGTGTGGGACACAAACCTCCCCCTCCCCCCTTAATTCTAAGTTGGGTGGGGTGACATTATTCCTGGTGGCTAGAGTCTGAACAAGTGAATGAGGGTGAGCTAATTCCATTTACACATGGGTAACCAGCATCAATTCTCTATCAGAGGGAGTCTAATTCAGTAGTGAGAGAACCCTGGCTCTAGTCCAGCCAAGTTAAGTAACTCCTTGTTCCCAAGTTTCCCTATCAATAAAATGAGGGGTGGAATGAGATGATTATGTCCCACAATCCTATGAGTTGGGAGGAAGTATATATTCCCCATCTTTTAAAATATCACACATTATTCAATAGGGTAACTAGACTAGCATTTGGTCTGAACTGATTCGGTCAACTCACCAAGTGTTTCCTGACAATTAATGCATCCATTAATGCATAATGCCCAACCTATTGAGTAAGATCACTGAACTTGATCATTATAAGTTGCTTTGGCATTATTTGATCACTGTGTTTACAGTTTACTCTTTGTGTTTAGATTTGGATGTAAACACAAACACAATGGAGAAATCACACACAAAATCTACTCCCAAGACAATTAACATTTCCCAGAAGTGAAAGATATTAACTATATTTAAGATAAAAACTCAGTTATATTCCTGCTGTCCTTGGTCCTGGTTAAATCATATCTACAGCATTATATTTAGTTCTAGGCACATATTGGGGGCACACTAAATAAGCTAGAGTATTCAAAGGAGAGTGACCACATTATCATGTCACACAAAATCTAGCTGAATGAACCAGAATGCTTATCTTGAGGAAAATATAAGAGAGGTAATAACTTATCCTCAAGAATCTGAAGAACTAAGGGTTGGATTTTTTTTTTGCATGGCCTGAGAGGGCAGAAATAGAATTATGACCAATTATCTACCAATCACTTCTTAAAGAAAGAAATTCTACAACTGGAGCAGTAGAAAGAGGGGCCTTGGAAGGCTAAAGCAAAGACTGAAAAGATCTCTGGGTAAGGTCTAATAGAGCACATGTGGTAGTTTGTCTATTACTGAAGGTCTTCCAATCAATTAACCAACGAACTTTATTAAGCATTGGCTATGTGCCAGGCAGTGAATACAAAGAATAAAACAATCCCTAGATGATTTTTTGAGTCCTTTCCAACTTTGAGGCTGGGATTTAGCAAAGGTCACACTATGAATTAGTGGCAGAGTCAAGATAAGAACCAGGATTTCCAAGTCTAATATTCTTTTCATTTATTTTGGTTCCCATAAATCCTAAACCAATTTTGTCTGACTAAGGCATTCCATTCTTGAGCATCCACTGTATTTCAGGTCAACTCTGAAGCAGATCCCATCTGAACCACCAGGGAACCCCAAAATTATCATAGACTTGATCTCCCTCTCCTAGCCAGGGAAACAAGAGGCTACTGCAAAGCCTGTCCAAAAGAAAATAATCTTCATTTTTATATCTCTCTGCAAAAACCTGTATTTGGAGAAGCAGTCAGAAACAAGAATTCAAATCTGTTATGTTCTACAGCTGCCAAATGCAGCTTACATGAGCTCGGTCTGCCCCCTCGTGGTAAATTTGTTTAAAGCACTAGTAAATAAGCATAGAAGGATGGCCACTGAAGTCTAAAATCTCAATTCTTTCTTTAAAATATAGTTTTTCAGGAAATAACTAAAATCAACTACATTGTTGCTATGTGATCAGGGTCCTTGAGCCTCATTACCACCCATTTTGCTCAGCAATACACTATGCAGTGCATTTCCTTTATGGAAAAAAAAGACAAAAATAAGGGACTGGCAAAGCCTCTTCAAGAAAAGGAAAAGGTTTTATAAAATCACCTTGGAGGGCAGCCAGCATTCAGCTAAATCATGCCATATCTCTATTTAGCTTCCTCACATCCTGGCCAATTAATAGTCAATAAGCATTTAAGTGCTACTATGTGCCAGGCATTGTAGTAAAGGGTGAGGAAACAGAGAAGGCAAGAGGCAGTCCCTACTCTCAAGGAGCTCACAGTCTAATGGAGGAGACAACATGCAAATAACTATATATAAACAAGAAATATACAAGTGGAGAGGTAAGGCATTGGCATGTGGGGGATGAGAAAAGGTTTCTTATAGAAAGAAGAATTTTAGCTGGGACTTGAAGAAAGTCAGGGAAGCCAAGAGGCAGAGATGAGGAGGGAGAGTTCCAGGGATGGTAGAAAGCAAGGGAAAGTGCATGGAGTTAGGAAATGAAATGTCTTCTGAGAAGATGATACTAGTTAGCATTTATATGGCTTCTTAAGGTTTACAATGTGTTTTATAAATATGATTTCATTGATCCTTCCAACAACCTAATAACGCAAGTGCTATTATTATCCCCATTTTACAGATAAGGAAAACCAGGCTGAGAGAGGTCAAGTGACTTACCCAGAATCAAACTCTGGCTATGGCACTCTATCCACTGTGCCAACTAACTTTCCTAACTAAAGCCAAGAGTACAGTGTTACCAGATTGCATATATGGAGAGGGGAAGGGGAGCAGCCCCCTCTGGTATGTATGCCATAGATTTGCCAAAATGGCCCCAGCTGGTTACCTACAGACAAAGATTTTTCTGACATGTTAGATGAAAAGTTGTGTGCCTTGTGATAACAATGTTGGTGATCCCTGAGAAGTTCCATAAAGTGCTTTGCATACATTATTTCATTTCATCCTTGAATCCTGTAAGGCAGCTCCTACAATTATCATTTACCCCATTTTATGTATGAAGAAACTGAGACAGAGATTAAATGACTTTCCAGAAACAATGCTGCTTCTTAGTGTCAGGGGAGACATTTGAACCCAGGTCTTTACCAACTTGAAGGCCAGCACTCTTTCCACTACACCACCCTGAGTACATCAGTGAGTATCAGTATTGTGACACAGTGGAGAACTCCATCCAGAGTCCAGAAAAATAGGCAAAAAAGGGGCTCCAAACTACTCATTGTACTCACTAGATGGAGTGTTGTTCCAGTTACTGTATTTTGAAAGATGAATTCTTTTTTAAATCACAGAGTAGAACAAAGGCATCTAAAAGAAAATGACCTACAGAGCATCAGGTACTATGCCTGGGACAAAAAGACAACAAGGACTTGAAACAATCAACTAAGGCAGGAGGGAAAATACTGAAGTGAGAAATGCCATAATACAGCTATGTACCTCAAAGCCCTAACTGACATAACCCAGGAAGCTGGCATTTCACTGGCATTTCACAAATGATTTCTATACTGACTGTGACCAGGACCACTCCTTTTCCTGTGCCCTCTCTTAACTGGCACATTCCACTAAAAGCAGGTCCCCAATAGCTATAGGGAAAGTACAGCAGGTCCTATTGCAAAGCAACCAAGTTACAGCTGCCTCATCCTCTGTCCATCCACAGTCAAAGTTACACATTTTGAAAAAGTCAGGTCCCTTCCCATCTCTTCTCTCCTACAGGATACCAATTCCTTCTAGCAGATGAGGCACTCCCAGATTTAATCCATAAATTTCAGAGACAGAGAGAGTCAGCAAGCAGCACCTCCAGCAAAACTATTTTTGCAGCTTCTCACAACTGTAAGACATACAGCTAGGGGCAGCTGGGTGGCTCAGTGGATGGAGAGCCAGGCCTAGAGACAAGAGGTTCTGGGTTCAAATGTGGCCTCAGAGACTTCCTAGCTATGTGACCCTGGGCAAGTCACTTAACCCCTTTTGCCCAGCCTTTTCATTCTTCTGCCTTGGAACCAATGCTCAATATTGATTCTAAGATGGAAGGTAAGGGTTTAAAAAAAAAAGCCATGTTTGCCTGGAATTTTGTAAATCTCACCAAAAAGGTCTTTAGGGAGAAAGGTAAAACTGCCCACTTGGCTCTGATAAGCTGTGTACCCCAGAGTAGCAGGTATGATACAGCAAAATTAGAAGAAAAGATAAGGAAGACAAGATCCAGAAAGCCAGCCTCATAATAAATAAACAAACAAACAAACAAACAAACAAATAAATAAATGGAAACTATAGCCTCAGATGTCAACATGCAAACACACAAAATATGCAAAGTCAAACAGAGATTCTGACAAAAGGAAGCAAATGTGGGACACTAATACACTGTTGGTGGAGTTGTGAATTGGTCCAACCATTCTGGAAGGCAATTTGGAATTATGCACAAAAGACTTTAAAAGAATGCCTGTCCTTTGATCCAGACATACCACTGCTGGGTTTGTACCCCAAAGAGATCATAAGGAAAAAGACTTGTACAAAAATATTTATAGCTGCATTTTGTAGTGGCAAAAAATAGGAAAATGAGGGGGTGTCCATGGATTGTGGAATGGCTGAACGAATTGTGGTATCTGATAGTGATGGAATATTATTGTGCTCAAGGGAATAATGAACTGGAGGAATTCCACGTGAACTGGAAAGACCTTCAGGAATTGATGCAGAGTAAAAGGAGCAGAACCAGAAGAACACTATACACAGAGACTGATACATTATGGCACAATCGAATGTAAAAGACTTTTCTACTAGCAGGACAATCCAGAGGAACTTATGAGAAAGATGCTATCCACATCCAGAGGAAAACTATGGGAGCAGAAATGCAGAAGAAAAACATATGATCCATCACGAAGTTCAGTGCAGATACGATTAGGATTTTGGCATTAAAAGGCCACTCTACTGCAAATATGAATAATATGAAAATAGGTTTTGAAAAATGATACATGGATAACCCAGTGGAATTGCTTGTTAGTTCTGGGAGAGGGGAGGGGAGAGAAGGGTAAGGGGGGAATCATGTAACCATAGAAAAATATTCTAAATTTTAAAAAAGTAAAGAAAAAAGAAGGGAAAAAAGAAAGCAAATGTGACCACATAGGTACCTCTCAGGCTTGACAAGATGGGACTCATTAGTAGAACTTGGTTCTGGAAGGGCATATACTGTATTCAGAAAAAGAAAGAAGATAAAGAGGAAGGAATGTGGAGAGGTAGAAGATCATAGTACTATAAATATATATATTCATTTGAGGAAATCCAGGAAGAGAGTGGCAAACCTTCCGGTAAGGATCAACAGGGCATGATCTAAGCAATATTATCATAGATATACTACAGACCACCTAGACATATGGAGAGTTTGAGAAACAAACTTCACAAATTTTTATGGAAAGCATGATGTTATAATGATGGAGTACTTCAACTATTTAAAAAACAGTGGCCTTATTTTCTCTCTTTCTCTGTGTCTCTCTGTGACAAAATCAGAATGGCTAATAAAGTTGCAATTTGCTTAATAATGATCATTTCACATTTCAAAAGATGAAGGAAATGACTGGGGAACTGCAACTCAGGATCCAATTCTCACCAACGAGGCACTTGTTGCTGACATAGAAAAAATGGGAACTGTGGAACAAGGGACCACTCTATCACAAAGGTCTTGATAGAGAAAAAGAAGAAAGTCATCTAGAGTCTGATAAGCTCTTCTAAAATCTGGGCACACATTTCAAAGAATCAGATAAAACAGGTTTAGGATACAATGGCCTAATATTTTGCAAGGCAAGTCAAGACAAATCAAGACTGAGATCAGAAGCTTTTAAGAATAAATGTCTGAAGATACAACCAAAAATTATTCCAACAAAGTGAAAGAAAAGCTGATTAGAGAAACCTGATATATAATACAGAGAAAGTTTATTAACAATCTCAGATTCTAAAAAGAAAAGCTCAAAATTTGGAATAAAGGACAAGTAACTAAGGATGAGTAAAAAAGAGTAGCATAGTCCTGTGTGATTCTGGCACTAAAAAGTGCCAGAAGGAGTTGAGGCTGGTGATGAATGTTCTAATTACAATAAAAAGGGATTGTTCCTATTTTGCCTGTTTGTTAAAGCAGTGTTAGAGACAAGAAGATCTTAGAGTTATTGGCTTTGAGCTGAAATGAGCCCTAGAGGGTCATTTAGTCCAACCTGGTCATTTTACAGAGGCCCAGCAAGACAGTGATTCATCTAAATGGCAGGATTGGGATTTGAACCCAGGTTCTCCAATTTCAAACCTAGCATTCTTTCTATTGTACTACTCTGCCTCCCAAAAAGGCCCATAATGCAGCTGACTGATGGATGAAGTGATAATAATTGGCTAGGCTAAAAAGGCTGAGCTATTCAGTTCTTCTTTCTTTTTTCCTTGTCAAGGAAAATTATCTTTGGATAAGGAAGGATAGAAGGCTGGTTAGCACAGTGTGGAATCCTTAAATAAATGAGACATGCAGTCAGCATCTAGCTAGTCTCTACAAGTTTATATCCAAGCCTAGATGAACTAAACACCCTAAAGCAGTAACGGGCAAACTTTTTAAAGAGGGGGCCAAGGGAAAGGAAATGCTCATCTGTCAGTCTGTTTCAAAGGCAACTCTTTCAAAGTTTCACTGTATTGTATCCTACTCATTGTATTCTTCAGATTAGGAATAATGTTGCGGATAGAACATTTCAGGGGGGCACATCTGGCCCACAGGCCATAGTTTGCCCATCACTGCCCTAAAGGACAGCATAAAGGGGATTTCTGATTGGCAAACTTCTGACACGAAAGAGCTTGACTTCTGAATAATGGGGGAAAATAAAATGTAGGTCAAACACAGAGGAAAAATAAGGTACTGATTTTTTAATGTAAGCCAGAAGAGTTTACAAACTACAACTCAGGAAGTCTGACTTCTATCCCTAGAAATTTTTTAGAAGACATTCTTCATTTTAAAAAAAAAAACCCTTACCTTCCATCTTAGAATTTTTGGTTCTAAGGCAGAAAAGGCGTAAAGAGCTAGGTAATGGAGGTTCAGTGACTTGCCCAGAATCACACAGCTAGGAAGTATCTGAGACTAGATTTAAAACCAGGATCTCATATCCCTAGTCCTGGCTCTCAATACATTGAGTCATCTAGTTGCCCACCCCACCCCTCCAAGTTGTTGGGTTTTTTTAATCCTTATTTTCTCTCTCATTAACAATTCTAAGACAGAAGGACAAGGGCTAAGCAATAAGAGTTATTTGATTTGCTCAGGGTCACACAACTAGGAAATGTCTGAAGCCAGATTTGAACCTAGGTCTTACTAACTCCAGACTTGGAGCTCTATCTACTGTGCCACCTAGCTGCTCTCCTCATCTGTTTTTTTTTTTTTTCTGGTTTTTGTTTTTTTTAAACCCTTGTACTTCGGTGTATTGTCTCATAGGTGGAAGATTGGTAAGGGTGGGCAATGGGGGTCAAGTGACTTGCCCAGGGTCACACAGCTGGGAAGTGGCTGAGGGCGGGTTTGAACCTAGGACCTCCTGTCTCTAGGCCTGGCTCTCACTCCACTGATCCTCATCTCTTTTGATAGGGTTAGCAGACTGGGAGATGATGGAAATAGAGAAAACAAAGAAAATGTATATTCTAGCAAAACATTTGACATCTCTCATGTGAGGCTTGTGGTAGAGATGGAGAAATGTGGGTTGGAGGACAGTACAGTTAGGTAACTTTGAACTGGTTGAATAACTGAACCCCAAACAATTCACAGAAGTTGGGCTAAATGATCTATTAACTTTAAGTGCTATATAAATATGAGTTACTGTCATTATTATTTGGCACCCACAAGTAGGAGACACCAAATTAATTTGAGAATTAAGATTCATAAAGTTCTCTCCAGGTAGAAAAACTGGTTGAAGCCATTGAGATGAAATTTAATAGGGACAAATATAATGGCTTTTCACTTGGGTTTTTTTTTACTTTCTTTTATCTTTTTTCCAATTACACATAGAAGCAATTTCTTATAATTGTTTTCTGACATTTTCCAATTCAGATTCTCTCTCCTCCCTTTCCAAGACAGTAAATGGTCTGTTATTGGTTATATCAGTGCTTTCTTGCAATGCATATTTCTAAATTCCTCATGCTATGACAGAAGACACATATTATACATACAATAAAAAATTCATAAAGAAAATAAAATGAAAGATGATATGCTATGATCTGCAATCAAATTTCAGCAGTTCCTTCTTTAGCTCTAGATAGGCATTTTTTATTTTGAGTCACTTGAGGTTATCTTGTGACCTTGCTTTACTGATAATAGTTTTGCTTTTCACAGATGATCATTAGGCAATATTTCTGTTACTGTATACACTGTCCTCCTGGTTTTGCTCACCTCACTTTACATCAGTTCATATAAGTCTTTCCAAGTTTTTCTGAACTTATCCCATTTGTCATTTCTTAAGGCACAACAGTATTCCATTACAATCATATACCACAACTTGTTCATCCATTCCCCAACTGATGTACAGCCCCTCGCTTTCCAGTTCTTTGTCACTACAAAGGGAGCTACTAAAACTATTTTTGTGCAAGCAGAACCTTTTCCCTTGGGATACTGACTCAGTTCACTTGGGTTTTAAAAAATCAACAGAATAAACTACAAAATGGAGGAGACCTCATTCAAAGAAGTCCATATGTAAAAAAAGCTTGGAAGTTCCAAAAGACTACAGGCTTACAAAACTAGTATGATATAGATATTTTTAAAAATGTTATGCTAATGTAAAACTGTATAGTCCCTGCAATTTCCGATGTTCTCTCCTTTTAAATCTAGCATCTAGATCAAGGGGGGAATTTTAAGAGTGTACAGTTCTCTGCCCTGGGGTCCCAAGACCCCATCTGAAGGACCATGTTGGGTTCTGCAGACCATGTTTCAGAAGGAAAGTTGATCAACTGGAGAATATCCAGGAGTATCTGATAGCTATGTGAAAGAAGAAAAAAAGACAAGAGTGATAAGATCAATGTCTTCAAATACCCAAAAAGCTGTCATGGAAAAGAGGGAACAGATTTTTTTCCTACATATCTCTGGGAAGGCACACTAGACCCAAGGAATGAGGAGTGGGAGACAAAGTACAAGAATCGAAGAAAGACTAAATTTAGGTCAACATAAGGAAGAACTTCCTAAGAATTAGCACTGTCCCACAGTCCCACGATAGAAAAAAGAGCTTCCCCAATTCTGGAAGTGCTTGCATAAATCCTGCATTACATGCTTTAATGAAAGAATGGAAGAGATACACTACCACACTAGATGGGGAGCTAAGCAAGATAATCTAGATCCCTTCCTACTCTTAGATTAAAAAAAATGTTTTAACCCATATTTCCCAGAGTTATGATCCTAAATTCTATTATCCTATTAATGGCACCAATATTAATGACATCAGAGGCTTGAAAATAATTTCTGTTTTGCTTTCCATTATGGTATGAAGATGGGATTAACTCTACCCTGCCCATTTTTACTTAATTACCAGAAGCGTATACACTCCACTTACCCTTAAGTGAGAGAGATCTGTGACCCACATGTACTATAGTAAGTGATGAATCAGAATCGACTGACTGCCTGCTGGGCAGTCCTAAGCAAAGCTTTAGCTGTAATTGGTATACATAAAATGGAAGGAAGGCACACAAGTGATGAAAGGAATGGTCTTTATAAGTGGCAAGAACTTCCTGTGAAGACGGTCTTTGGCCTTCAACTGGACCCTGGAGGAGTGCCAGCTGAGGACTACTTTCTATTAGGACTACCACATGGGTAAGTTAAAAAAGGCTGACTCCTTTCCTTGGTTTGTTCTGAGAGGTACTAGCCTCTGGAGGGGCTCCTCATCTGGGAGAGTCAAAAACGTGGCTAAAACCCTTGTTAATTGACCCTTAGGCCCTCCAGCTGGGGCCTCTGGAGCCTTGCCAGAGTAAAGCCAGAGCTTGAGCAAAAGTCTAGCTTGTTACGCTAGATTTCTTACTCTGCCCTCTTTCTCTACTTTCTCTACTTTCACTCTTTCCCTCTATTTTATAAATAAATTGCTAAAAAGTCATTTGGAATTAAGTAATCATTCCTGGCAACCACACTCTGATAAATTTACTTCAACCCTTTTAATCTTAACCTCTTACATTCTGCCCCTTACAATGGATAGCAGGACTGACAGTGGAGAAAAAAGCCCTGCCAGTTTATGATATAATGGAGAACATGTTGAATGTGAAGTTAAGAGGACTTAGTTTTGAATCTCAGCTCTGCTACTCATTACCTATATGACTTTAGTTAGCCAAGTTATTTCCCACTAAAGCCTAAAATTTTCTCATTTGTAAATTGAGAGTATTGCCTCAGGAGATTTTCTAAGTCTCTAGCAATTTTAAAATACTATAATCCTTTCATTTTTTTCAAACTACTATACTAACAAACATTTCATTTCTCTTACCCCCTGAAAAACTGCAGCCTAATGAAAAGCTCCAGTTTTGGGGGATGAGAAGGCCCCAGTTAATCTTAAATATATATTACATATATTAAGCATCTGCTTGTATGAATGCTATTAACTGCTAACAGAGGACATAAGACACATAGATAACCATAATACACAATAATGCATAAATACATTAGTGAGGTATGAAAGTGCTATGTGAGGTCCAAGAGAAAAAAAATAGTAGTAGGTCAGGAAAAATTGGAGAGAAGGTAGCAGCTGGGTTAGGTTTTAAAAAATAAGATTCCACAAAGAGAAGAGGGAAGTTGGGGTATGAACAAAGGCTCAAAGACACAGGAAATGTTTTGGGAACAGAGAATCATTCAGTCTGGGTGTAGCACAAAGTACACAAAGGGAAGGAACATGAGGTACATTAGAAAGAGAGAATGGCACCAAAATGTGACTTTACAGAACAATCTGAACTTTACTCAGGAGGCAACAGGGAACCACTAAATATTTTGGAGCAAAGAAAAGACATGGAGATACCTCAGCATAACAACCATACCCTGGTCACTGATGTTTAGATTACTAGTCACTAAGTTAAGTACCCAGGAAAGTTAATGAACACAACACAACAGGTAGGCAATCCAGGATGGGCCAAGTCAGCAGGCTAGAACCCTTTAACAGTCATAATGGGGGAAAGGGACATACATGACTTTTAGTGGTTGTTTGTCCAATAGTCACTTACCACCAAGAAAGGTAGACACTGGGCTCAGGTAATTTTCTTGCCCTTTCTGCTTCCTTCATCCTACAAACTATGTGGTTGTAGTAAGAGAGTCTTAGGAGCAAGTGGTCCATAGATAAGGTAAGCAAATCCCCTTGAATTTTCAGTTGCTGCTCTTCTTTCCAATCTCCCAATCAACACACAGTTAGCAAGCATTTCCTAGGTGTCAGGCATTGTGCTAGTAGCTTCAGACACTTACTACCTGTATGACCCTGGGTAAGTCATTTAACCTCTGTTTGCCTCACTTTCTTCAACTGTAAATAGGGATAACAACAGTACCTACCTTACCGGGTTGTTGTAATGAGAAAATATTTAGAGAGTGCTTTACAGACATTAAAGTTTTGTAAGTGCTAGCAGTACTATTTTAATTAATAATTAAAGAAGTTACCTACAAAGTAGTTTGAGGGGGAAGCCCTTCAGAAACTCTCATAAACAAAAGGAGATTAGTAGTTGTTCAATGGAAGGGGCTTTCTTCCTCTTTGTCCATTTCCTCCAAAGCCTCTCCAGCTTCCCACCTCCTTGCCAATCCTTCCTCCTTCCTCACCCTCACCTAGATCTTGCTCATAAACCAGGCTAATAAGAGCTTCATAAATGCTTTTTCCTTCATTTGTTTTTCAAAAGCTTAAAGGGAGAGCTGTTCAATTCATCAATTAACAACAATTTATTAAGGGCTGACAGTATACCTCTGTGCACAAAGGTGCTGGGGATATAGGGAGAAAGATGAAAACAAACAGTCCCTATCCTCAAGAAGCTAAAGTTCTCTCAGGTGAGACAACATACATATGCCTAAGTACTTAAAAATATATATATATATATATATATGTATACATATATATATATATATATA
>NC_058130.1:727891559-727951133 GCF_016433145.1 Gracilinanus agilis | reverse complement strand
TACCACACCAATGCAACTACCAACAATTTGGAAATTGGTCTTGTTCAAGGACACATGACAAAACTAGTGGAAACGCGCATCGGCCAAGGGTGGGGGGGGGGGCGCGAGGGGGGGTTGAAGGGGAAAGGGGAGCATGAATCATGTAACCATGTTAAAAATGAATATTAATAAATGTTAAAAAAAAAAAAAAGAATCACTGGAGGGTCATGTAAACCCAGTGGTATTGCCCATTGGCTATGGGAGAAGGGGAGGGAAAGAATATGAATCATGTAACTATGGAAAAATTGTCTTAATTAACCAATAACAAAATTTTTAAAAAGAATTACTGGAGGGAGGCAGCTGGGTAGCACAGGAGTTCCTGGGTTCAAATCTGGCCTCAGATACTTCCTATCTGTGTGAACCTGGGCAAGTCACTTAACCCCCATTGCCTAGCCCTTACCACTCTTCTGCCTTGGAACCAATACATAGTATTGATTCTAAGGCTGAAGGTAGGGGTTTAAAAATAAACAAATAAAAAGAATCATTGGAAAGCCTCAGATAATTAGCTGTGTATCCCTGGGCAGCCTTACTACTTTTCTACCTTAGAAGCAATACATTGTATTGATTCTAAGAAGGAAAGTAAGGGTTTAAAAAAAATTAAGAATCTTATGACTGAGCAGAACTAGATTTTGCCCCCCAGCCCACTGCAAGTAGTTGGGGAGCATGAAATCTGTATATAAACTACTACCATTCACCAGGTAATAGATGAGGAGGAGTTGAGTTTTGCTGGATCACCAGTACTTAATGACTATTTACCAATTAGAAATGTCTTGGGGTGTCCAAGGGAGGGGCTGAATAATGAGCTCCCCAAATTGTCAATTTGTGGCCTTCCTGGTCTTTGATCACCAGGAGAGATCACTAACCAATTAATTTATTGATTATTGTTAGCCTAATCAATAAATTGATTTTCTTACCCAGAAGCCAGTTTCTCAAAAATTTTCATTGTTACAGCAAGTCATTTAATCCCACTTGCCTATCCTTAACTGTTAGGAAAGTTAGTTAGTTAGTTAGTTAGTTAGTTAGTTAGGAAAGGCTTTCTGTAGATGAGGTTTTTACTGAGACTTAAAGAAAGTCAGGGAAGCCTGTAGGCAGAAACATGGGAAAGTGAGTTCCAAACATGGAGGATAGCTAGAGAAAATGCCTGGAACTAAGAGATAAGCATCTTGTTCATGGAATAAGGAAGCTACTGTCACTGGATCAAGGGTAAGGTATAAGAAACCTGGAAAGGTAGGAGGCCAGGTTAAAAAGAACTTAGAATGCCAACTAGCATTTTATGTGTGCCCCTGGAGATGATGGAGAGTTTTACTGATAGGAAAATAAATAACATGGCCATGCCTGTTCCTGAGGAATATTACTGAGGTAGATAGCGTTTAAGTGATTTGCCTGGCATCACACAGCTAGTGTCATACTGAAACTTAGGTCTTCCTAACTACAAGTTCAGTGCTCTATCCACTATGCTAAATACTTATATTTATGTCTTAACCTCCTAACAATAACAGGCTTTTTTTTCTTACTGAGGCACCTATCCACGACATAACAGAAAACCTCCCAAAACTTGTCAAATCCGATGACTATTATTTGCTTCTGATGATTCACTTGAGCAAAAAAGAGAGAGCCCTGAGCACAACACTCTCATCTCTCAATTCTGAGCATTTTCAAAGGTTATGCTGCATTCCTGGAACTCTCCCCCTCCTCTTTTCTACCTCCTGGCTTCTTTCAAGGCTTAGAGGAAGTCCCTCCCTCTTCAAGAAACCTTTCCCAGTTCTCTCTATTCTTGGTGACTTCCTCCTGAGATGATCCCATCTATATCATTTAGATATAATTGTTTGCATGTTATCTCCTCGTTAGACTAGGAGCTCCTTAAGAGAAGAGTCTGTTTTTTGCCTTTCTTTGTATCCCCAGAGCTCAGCACATTGCTTGGCACATAGTAGGTGCTTAACAAGTATTTGTTGATTGACAGACAGAAGGCACAAACATTGCCAAAGAGTATGAAGTCTTAATCTTAAGCAAAAAAAAAAAAAAAAAAAAATGAAGACCACAGAAGCACAAATGGTACTTTCATCACTGCTGCTCACAGAAGCTAAGGGATATAGAAGAAAAGATTTGTTTATTTGGGAAGTGAACAGCTGGCTAAGAAAATGGTATATGAGAACTGAATTTGGATTCCTGTACTATGGCTCAAGATATAAAAGTAGCAAGTTCCTGGTTACAACCAAGATATCATTTGTCTGATATCCTGCACGTCTAATGAAAAGGGTATTATATTGAATTGGACAGGGAAAGGGAAAAAAAAGTTTATGTATACCTACCAAGCTAGCTACCATAGAGAATAGCTACAATGAAAGAGAATTCAAATATCTATTCATTCACAAGAGACAAAATGCCAGAAAAGAGTCAGAGGGTAAACTGGAAACATCTATACCAAAAAGCTGTTGTTTGTCCTTTGTTCTGGAAGGCATCATGGGGAGATGTCTTGATTTGCCCATGAATTAGATTTAAGTGAGACAGACACACAAAGTCATTAGCCTCACTCTCTCTTCCAGAATTAGCAAAGTCCAGTAGCAAGATAAAAGTCAAGACAACTGGTGATTGCCCAGGATTTGGTAGATGACCATGGCATCTTTCAATGTCTTACCAAGCTCTGAGCACTCCACAGTGCCTGCTTCAACCAACTTTGTGGCCACTGGAACAAGCTATTCTCATCTGCCCATTCCACTAGGGGAAGTCATCATGTGCTTAGGGCAGACATCCCCCTAACTAATCAATCAGTTTGAGGCCTGTTGATAACCCTCAACCAGCCCAACTGCCAGGACAGTTTGACTATGGTATGGCTGCTACACATGCTACAGCTTTTTAGAGACACATGTAAGAGCTGGGTAAAAGGTAAATGAGCATTCCTGAAAAAGACTCAGCAAAGTGTGATAGTGAGTTGATAAGGGAGAATTGCCTGTCAGCAGTGATGGTCCATTTGAGGTTGTGTAAACTATATACGTAGTGGACTCAGAACAGTTGTGTGATTTTCTTTACTTTTATTCAGCAATATGTATGGGCAACAAAGGCAGCAAATGGTGGGAGTGATCCAAGGCTGAAGCTTAGCAGGGAGCAACAGTAAAAATGATAAGGGGTCTAGGGATACAAGAGTGGTGAAAAGAGCAGAGTTGAACTAGTTCACCAGGGAATCAAGATGAAGAAGAGAAAATAGCTAGTGGAAGGCAAATGGCATGGGAGAGAATTGAGGATTTAAGATTACAGGTCTTGAGTAGATTAAGTAAGGGAAGATAGAGGAAGAATTGAAAAAACAATAATTAGGTTATGATCAGGTAGGAAATTTTTGAATTCTTGAACATGGAAGTAGTGCATTTGTGGGTGACAGCAAGATGAAAGATATAATTATCTTTGTGTACATGGCTGAGGTGGGATGGAGGAGCGACTCAAGGGAAAGAAGTAAGCTGAGGAACTAAGTGGTTAGGGAATTTGAGAGAAAGTCAGTATGTATGGTGAAGTCTCTTAGTATGTGAGCAGGAGTTAAGGAGGAGAGAAAAAGGATAAGCCATCTATTCAACTTATTAAGTAAAGGAAGCAACCTGGAGGTCTAGAGATAATAGCTACCAAGAGTTTGACTGGGTGGTAGAAATGAATTGCATTTCTTCTTAGGGAACAGTACAGTTTTGTGAGCAGTATTTAACAATGAACTAAATCTTTCCCTTTCATCATTAGATGGAAAACATAGAGGATACAAAAGTCCCTATCATGATTATTGTTTGGTTGAAAAAAAAAGCTTTTGATTCAGAAAAACAAAAAGTCCCACTTCTAATTGAGAAAAGGCAGCCAAGGACTAGGCTGGGTGTCTTCCATCAGTCCTCTTCCCTGTCCTGGGAGTTTACTGCCTCCAGCTTCACTCCCGGCTGAGAGATGAAGGAGAGATCCAGGATGATAGCTTGAGGAGATATAGTAGAATCTAATAAAGGATTCTGAAGTATGGTAAATACCTACGCATTCTATAGGGAAGGAGCCAGTAGACAGGAAGATGGCAGGATAAAATAAGAGAATGTTTGAGGGCAAAATCTGCTAGAGAATTGGAAAGAGAAGAAATTAATAGCACATGTAGAGTTTGGCCTTGGCAAGAAAGGTCACTCATTATCATAGCGTGGAGGAAAATGTAGGCATGTTATCAAGGGCTTTTGAAGAAAAGGGGCCCCAGAAAACAGAAAAACAAAAAAAAGGTCAGTAAATACAGCATCCAAGGAAGGCGCAAGTAATGAAATTAATTACCCCAGGAGAAAAAAAAGAGGACCTTAGAAATCATCTAATCTTGGAAGATTGATTAGAGAGGGGAGAAACTAATGCAGGGAGGCCAATTAGGAAGCTGTTGCAATAGTATAAGTGAAAGGTGATGACAAGGTAAAGTTCAGGTGATGTTATGTAGCTAGAATCAATGAGATTTAACAACTGATTGGAAAGGAGAGTAAAGAGTCAAAAATGACTCCAAAGTTGCAAATCTGGTTTCCTGGAAGGATAGTAGTGCCTTCAACATCAATTGGAAAGTTAGGAGAAGGTTTAAGGGAAACCCTAATGATGCCTCAGACGGCTCCAATAGGAGTCCCCTCCTTTCTGATTCCCTGGGTGCTTCCCCCACCCCCAAGTACTGTGTATCTACTTATTTATGTGCATGTGCTTTACCGTAATAGAATGCACTTGACACCTTGAGAGCAGGGATTGTTTGATTTTTGTCTTTGTATCCTTTGCCCCTTAATAGGTGCTTATATTGAAATGAATTTTAAAGTTCCTTTCAGCTGTCCTGTTCTATGTTGCAGCTCTAGATCTGAGCTGTTATTTCACTTCTGATTATCTTGCTTTCCCTTCCCCCAGTTTGGTTCCCTCTCTTCAAAACCCATGTTCCCAGAGCAGTCTGCTCTTCTAGGGCTTCATAATACCTTTATTTATGATTCTGCAGTCTGTCTCATGGCAACAGTTCAGAAAATACAGATGCTGTGAGCTCATGAGATGGCAAGTGAGTGTTACTCCCAACTCCTAGAGAAACTCCCTGTTTACACAGAACCTTTAATCATTAACATAAGGTCAGATGGGATAGAGGGGAGGAAATTCACATCCACAGAGCTAAAATGCAGCACTATTTTAACAGGTCAACCTATGGTGCTGCATTGTGGCTGCATTGGAGTAGTAGACTTCAAGTCAGAAGACATGAGTTCAAATCCCAACTCTACTACTTACTAATCATGTAAATGATGGCCAGTTGTTTAGTATAGCTGAGCCTCAGTCTCCTTATTTGTAACATGAGAATAAAATTACCTGTAACATGAGAAAAAATAAAAATCACAGGATCATCTATGAACATGAATGTTTTGTGACAATGAGTTATCACTGATACTATTCTCTGCTATTGGGGAAGAGAGAGAAGATATCCTCAGAAGTCAGTATCCAAAGATGATTAGGGAGGGCAGCTAGGTGGATAGAGAGCCAGGAGGTCCTTGGTTCAAATCTGATCTCACATCCTTCCTAGCTGGGTGACCCTGTGTAACCCCATTGCCTAACCCTTACTGCCCTTGTGCCTTGAAACCTATAACACTCACTATTGATTTTAAGGCAGAAGGTAAGGGTTTAAAAAAACAAAAAGATGAGGTAGGGATCCAACTTGAAAAAAGAAATTAATTTGATGACTTGAAGGGGCAAGAATTATTCCATTCTAAGAATGAAGCAAATACTCCTAATTAAGATAGACACACAAAAAAAGAAAAAAAGACATTTTTATAAGAACCTCAGGTGGAAGGAAGATGGGTCAACTAATAAGCCACAAACCAAAAAATATAAAATGTCAAACCTGGAAAGATTCTTAATCTAATCCCTCACTTGACAGAGGAAAAACTTAAAGCACAGAGAGGGGAGGGGACTTGACTAAGGTCACACAGCAAGTTAGCAGAAGAGATAAAACTCAGAATCAAGTCTTGTCCCCAAGGTCAAAGCTCTTTCCATTCCAGTCTAGCTAACAACCTGTTATACTGACACTAGTACCCTCCTGATCACCTAATTCTTACTTCCACAAGCCCAAGTTCTAAGTTCAAGATAATAGTAACAAAGGTACAATCAGGATTCTCAATTCTTAAGAGTTCCTGTTGCTTACAACCAATCTTGTACTTATGTGACCCTTTAGACTTTCCAAAGCATTTTCACACAAATTCACTCACGCTCTCAAGAACCCTTTGAAGTGGGGGAGGGGGACCCGCAAGTAGGAGAGTTCTCTCTAAAACTTCTTTCCATCTATAAATATTATGATCCCCAACTGGGAAATAAGGAAACCTGAGCATATCACTTTTCCTCTGTGCTCTCTGGGGCTCAGACTATGGTTTGACAGCTCCAGTTATAACACTGTAATAATCATCTCTCCCCAGTTCTGACTTTCCAAAGTCTAAGGTGTCTTGTAGCTCTGACCTCATTGTCCTAAAGTCAATGACTCTATTACTATCAGAAAAACTTAGCAATTTGCCTTACCAATTACCCATATCTTACTAATTATGAATTAAATTTAATATCTGAACCTAACTCTTTTTTCACACTTCTTTCCCTATTTCTGCTAAAATTTCCACCATCCTTCCAGTCACTCAGGCTCAAAGCCTCACGTTAACCTCAACTCCTTCATCTCTCTCACCCCATTTATCCAATTATTTGCCAGATCTTGATGTTTCTACCTCCACATATCTCTTATATCTGAGCCCTCCTTTCTTCTCACTTACTACTAGTACCTTATTTCAGGCCTTCATCATCTTTTGCCTAGATTATTACTATTCTAGCCTCTCTGTTTCAAGTCTCGTCAGACTCTGATTCACTGTCCACACAACTGCCAAAGGGATCTTCCTTTAGGACAGGCCTGACCTTTGCTACTTCCCTACACAATAAGCTCTAGTGGTTCTCTCTTTCCTCCAAGATAAAATAGAAACTCCTCTGTTGGGTATTCAAAGCCTTTTGAAACCTGCCCAACAACTTAACTTCCTACCTTCATTAATACTGCTCTCTTTCCCACTCTTGATGGTCCCCGTCAGCCTGCCTTCATGTTTTTCTTCACACACTACTCCACCTCTCTACATGCCCTAGCACCAGCCATCCTCCATGCTTGGAATGCACTTCCTTCTCACCTCTACTCTGCAGGCTTTATTTCCTTCAAGACTTAGCTCAAGTGGCATTGAGGTAACACAGTGGATTCAGCACCAGGCCTGGAGTCAGGATGAGAGCTTTAGAAAAGTTTCTATATAGTGATACTGAGACATTATGTTCCTGTACAAATTCACATAACAGAATCTCATTACACAGAATTGTCCTGATGGGGTCAACATCTTAGAAATGCTATTGAGATGTTCAAATACCATCTCTAATACTATTCATGTGACCATACACAAGTCATTTAGCTACCCTAGGTCACTTCATCTCTTAGCCTCAGTTTCCCCCTTTGCAAAATATAAATAATATACTAGCTATATTACAAAACTGTCGTAAGGATCAAATGAAATTTTTTGTAGAGAATAAGTTGTAAGCATTACATAAATGTGAACTATTATTTCCCCAACTCTCCCTTAAAATGTATTCTAGAATTTCACATTCACAAAAATCAGGAATTACCACACACACACACACACACACACACACACACACACACACACACGCTTTCACCATGGGTAAAAAGTCCTTTTAATAGAATAGAAAAAGGCAAACTGTCACAATAAATCATTCCGGCTTCTAGAAAACAAAATAGCCCACAACAGGCCTCATTCTGGCCACTAAACAAATTGTGCCCCGGGCTCTCCATTCTTTTCTAACAGAATGCATTTCTATAACCATTTGCTATATGAGCTCTCTAAAACTCAAAATATTCTATCAGAATCTGCTTTGTGAGTTCATAGGCTTTAAAGAAGAAAGAGACCTTCAAGATTATCCATTCTAACATCCTCATTATACAATTAAGGAAACTAACACTCAGGAAGGTTAAATGATTTGTCTAAGATCACAGAGGTAGAAAAGCCTAAATTCTTGGCCATGAAATCCATGGCTCTTTCCCCCACACCAGACTACTTTAATATGATCACAGAAACGTTAGCCATATAATCAAGTACAAGGTCCAGTCCCCATTTTTTCCAGCCCAAGTTTCTCTTGAAGCTCAGAGAATACCAGCTTTTGAGAAGTGCCTCACATTCTAATATGTCATCAAGTTGCATCCACCGCAGCTACACCCAGACAGCTTGGGCATGTTAACATTTGGTATTTTTTGGTTTGTACATTTGGCTTTTTAAAAAAATCTTTTTTAATAACGGATTTAATCATCAACAAACATTTCAGTATGCAAAGAATAAAAAGAGGATTAAATGACTATTTTATCCACTTTAGAGATTGGATTTATGATCAAAATACAAGATAATATCCTGTAACATGTGGTCAAAATTTGGGCATACAAAGGTTTATAATGAGCCTTGTTAGAGACCTGAAAGACCATTTTTATAAGGTAACAAAACTCCAACGCTAACCTAAGGTTAGATGGCAAATTAGGAAATAGTGCTGGGCAGGAGACTAGGTGATGCAGTAATTACTTGGGAAATCTGGTTCTAATAGCATTAACATTTGGTATTTTGGGTGCTGATATGTTATTTGGTGAGAGCCTAATGCTATACAATGTGATACTATCACAAAAGAAATGTGAACCAGACCAAGATACAGACCTAATGCCAAAATCAGGCTTGATAAGCATGCTCCAATAGGGAGTTTTCAAAATTATGCTAAGTGTCTCTTCCAAGTTAATTTCTCTGAGGAGATATCTCAGGCTGACCTGGATAAAAAGTGATTGCTGGCTGGGATTCCCTGAGGTAAATGTTCTCCAGTAACTAACACCAACCTACATTACAATGGAGACTCTACACTGGGCTGTATTTTCTTTTTGACAAAGAAAATAAGAAATAGTGTTTGAGTTTGCCCTTCTTTGTTTTTCAAGTCATATTTCTCTTTCCACTTTAAAGTATTATCATTCTGGAAGTTAGGGGCCTAAGAAGAAGCGGGCCTCCAGTTTACCAACAGCTTCTTTGAAAGCTGTGTGAATACAGGGCTGGGACATGTAGGCCCCTGTGCTACCAATGCCTTTTTTTTTTTTTTTTTTTTGAGGAGCCTGGACAAGTCCTTCATCCTATCTGAGCTTGAGTCTCCCCATCTATAAAATAAGATTTGCCTTGAGAATTTCAAAGGTCCAAATCTCAAACTTTTACACTCTTAAAGTCCTTCAAGCAAAGCCTGGAAGGCCATTTTTCAGAAATTGCATAAAAGGTAACACCATCTGACCAGGGCAAAACACAGGCAAACTAAAACCAATCTAGTATGAAGAGTAGGTAATGACCATCATAGCTCACTTTTTAAACATATTTTCACAAAAGTCCATTCAGTGAAGTGATATTAGTATTATCCTAATTTTACATATGAACAAACTTGAAGGGTTAAAAGGTTTGGCTAAGGTTTTGTGGCTAGTACATGGCAGAGCTAGGAATCTTTCCTCCTTTCCTTTCCAGCCTTTGTTTGATTGCTTCATACAACAGGCCTCAACAGCAGATTATTTAAGGAGAAATTGAAGATTTGTGCCTAATTTATTCAAACTTCAAAAGACCTATTATCACCATACCAAGTTCTCTACATACCTTAGGAGATAATTAATCCTGAAATGCTGTGGCAAAAAAAAATTATTCATTTGGCTGCCAAGTCGGTAATGAGTCTCTCAGAACGTCATGAAACTGGTCCTTAAAATGTCTTACAGACAGAAAAGTCCATCTCCAGGTCTTTCCAGCTAGTAAACCAGAGCTTGTGTTCCGTTGACAGGATCTTCAAAAATTAGAGGTCACTGCCACTCATGAGAAAGACTTTAATGAATATTTTTAATCAGCCAATTTTGCAAGTGTATAGGCAGGTTGGGGGGTGGGGGGTGGGAATTGAACCTAGGGGCTTGCAATGACACTTTCTTCTATTATATCTATTCATATTTTGCCCCTCTGCTTATTAGTATGAAGAATGAAAAGTTATTGGAAGCTCCTAGTAACTAATCATGAATGTCTCTACATTGGACCTCAAAAAGATCATAAAGCTCCATTGGACTTCTAAGGGCATCTTATCCGATCCATATCTTAACAAGAATCCTTTATTCTAAGGAGATTTAGTCACTCATAGAATATCAGAATAAAAAGGGCATTTAGAAATCAAAACATAATCATGATAAACTTTCATTTTTATAAGGCTCTTAAGTTTACAAAACATTTTCTTCAAAACAATATATAAAACAAAGAGTAAAGGACTATTGCCTCTGCTCCATAGCAAAGTACTACAAGGTTTTGAGAGGTAGAATATTAAGTATTCTTATACAGCTATTAAGTATTGAAATAAGATCTCTGAATATGACTCCTAGTCCAGAGGGCTTTTCACAGTGGGAAGATTATCTCTTTCATCCCAAAGGCAACCTTCCAGAACGAACCTCAAGAATTTCATATTATTGGAGGATATGTATTTTATTGTCTCCTATCCTTACAAGATATTTTTTGCATGAATTACAAAATCTATGTTTTAAAAGAACCTCCTCATTCTCTTTTTCTTCCTTAAGTCAGTCTTTAGCCATGAATCATCCCCACAGCAAAAATATAAATGTCACAAATGAAGAAATGACTTAAGCTAACAAAGACAAGAGAGTTTATAAAATAGAGATCCCAAAAGTGTAAAAAAAAAATAGTCTAAGACCCTCATTTTTCACAGGAAATATGAAATGTGACTTAAAAGGTGAAGAGACTTGCCCAGGGATACACATCCAGTTAACACCAGAGCCAGGGTTGACTCTACCTCTTCATTCCCTCAGTCCAATGTTCTTCCTATATATTATAACCCCCAAAAAAACAGGGAATGAGAGTCTTTCCCAAAGTAGCCATTCATGTGATTTCAGTTAATGTTATTAGATGGACTCTCTAAGCTAAATACAGAGTGGGGTGGGGTGGAAAGAAGGGGTTTTTTTTCCTCATTTTCATTTTATGATTAGTATACTTGTGCTTTAGAATCATAAAATGTCATAGCTAGAAGAGGCTTAAAAATAAACATTAGAACTATAAGATCCTTTAGGATATGAAACTGTAGAGCTTGAAGAAGCCTTCAAGAGCATTTAATGAAGTCTCATGATCAGAAAATTACCTATTTTCAGAGTTGGAAAGAACCTTCCTAACCATCTAGTCCAGTGATTCCCAAAGTGGGCGCCACTGCCCCCTGGTGGGTGCTGCAGTGATGGGGGGGGGGGCACAGTGATGGCCACAGGTGCATTTATCTTTCCTATTAATTGCTATTAAAAGTTTTTTAAAATCAATTTCCAAGGGGTTAAGTAATATTTTTTCTGGAAAGGGGGCGGTAGGCCAAAAAAGTTTGGGAACCACTGGTCTAGTCCAGACTTTTTCTGAAAAAAGTATTCCCTCTACCCTGTGCTAGACAAATGGTCTGTTGCATTAGCTCACAAGGCAATCCATTCCACTTTTGGATAGCTTTAATTGTGAGGCAGACTTTCTTGATACCATGATAAATTTGTACCTTGGTCATTTCCATCCACTGCTACAATTCTAGCCTCTGGGGCCAAGTAGAAAGAATCTTATGCCTCTTTTTCACATGATAATCCTTTATCTACCTGAAATCAATAGCTTTAATTTTCCCCTCTTCATTCTCTCTTCCATTTAACATCCCTAGAATGTAAATGAAATGATCTTGAGCCTCATATGGCATGATCTGTAGATCATTCACCATCTTAACCTTCTAGATAATCTACAGCTTATCAATGTCCTTCCAAAAATGTAGCTTCCAGAACTGAACACAATACTCCAGGGCAAAGTACAATAGACTTTATAGCTTACATTATTTCTAGATGTAACATCCCTTTTAATGTGTAATCTCTCTTTAAAAAAAAAAAAAACACCTTACATTCCATCTTAGAATCAATACTGTGTATTGGTTCTAAGGCAGAAGAACAGTGAGGGCCAGGCAATGGGGGTTAAGTGACTTGCCCAGGGTCACACAGCTAGGAAGTGTTTGAGGCCAATTTTGAACCCAGGATCTTCTGTCTCAGGGCCTGGCTCTCAATCCACTGAGCCAACCAGCTACCCCCATGTATAATCTCTTTTAAGCCTAACATCACCTATGTTGCCATAATGTGTGCCATTGTTTCATTGAGCTTTTAGTATACTAAACCACTCTCCATCCCTCCAAATATCCCTCTTTTTTCAGAACTACTGCCTATCCACTCCCTCATATTATAATTATTCATCTGATATTTTGAACCCAAACATATATTCATCTCAAATGAATTTCACCTAATTTGATTCAATACAATGCAGTGTTCTAGACAAGTGATGGGCAAACTTTTTTTTTTTTAATTTTAAACCCTTAACTTCTGTGTATTGACTTATAGGTGGAAGATTGATAAGGGTAGGCAATGGGGGTCAAGTGACTTGCCCAGGGTCACACAGCTGGGAAGTGTCTGAGGCCGGATTTGAACCTAGGACCTCCCGTCTCTAGGCCTGACTCTCAATCCACTGAGCTACCCAGCTGCCCCCTGGGCAAACTTTTTAAAGAGGGGCCAAAGGAAAGGAAATGCTCATCTGTCAGTCTGTTTCTAAGGCAGCTCTTTTGAAGTTTCATTGTATTGTATCCTACTCGTTGTATTTGTCAGATTAGGAATAACGTCGAGCAGCAGGATAGAACATTTCAGGGGGCCTCATCCAGCCTGTGGGCTGTAGTTTGCCCATCACTGCTCTAGGCCAGGGGTCGGCAACGTATGGCTCTTTCTGCAGGAGCCATAAAGTCCATTTTTTTTCAGGCGCTGTTACAGGAGCCGCACTGTGAGCACTGTACGGCTCTCACGAAATTACATTTTAAAAAATGTGGCGTTTATGGCTCTCACGGCCAAAAAGGTTGCCAACCTCTGGGCTAGACTATCAAAACCTGTGTGTTTCTTACAAAGTGAACAAGGTGCTGGACTCAGGAAGACCTGTGCTGTAAATTTTCCAAATACTACTTCTGTTTCCCTGGACAAGTCATTTAACCCAAAGAAAGGCTAGGTTTCCTCATCTGAAAAATGAAGGGATTAGACTCAATAGCCTCTTATTTCCCTTCCTTTTTTAAACCTGTATTCCTATAATCTAGTGTACTGGCAATCCTTCCCAATTTTATAAATATAACCCATTTCATTTTGCTAATGCTAAAATCAGAATGTTAATAATTTATATTAAATTCATCTAATGTTAATGTTCAATTATGAGGGAAAATCTAACAATTAGAATTGTTCAAAAGTAGATTGGGGTCCCTTGAGTGATGGCCATCAGATATAGTCAAGTAATCATTAGAGTAAAATGTATTTCACTAAACACTTTCAGCAAATGAAAACAAAAATAACAGCTCAATAAATTAGGCATGAAACTAAAAAAAAACTGGAAAAACAACATATAAAAACCCAACTAAAGACTAAAATGGAAATTCTGAAAGTCATAGAAGAGATTAATAATATTGAACAAAAATTGAATTGATAAACTAGATTTTCTGAGAAAGCTAATAAAAATAGACAAATAATAAGCTAGTGTGATTTTAAAAATGAGAGATGAAAACCAAATTGTAAATATTAATAATGAAAATGGAACATAAAAAAGAATACAGGTCATTATTAGAAACTACTTACATGTCAAAACTTAAAAATGGATATTTTCAAAATATAATACTTAGACTGATAGAACAAAAAAACAGAGCATTCATATAAACTAACTTCCAAGGGGGGGACTCAGGACTAGAAGAAGAAATAAATTCTATCAAGTATTCAAATAATAATATTATTTCAAATTAATTCTGATACTATATAAATTGTTTGCCAATATCAGAAAAGAAAATATCCTATCAAATTTCTTCTCTGATACAAATATGATCTTAATACCCAAACAAGAGGAAGAAAATTATAGAACAATATTCCTAATGAAAACTGATACAATAATATTAAGGAAAAAGTTAAAGCAACATGTTAAAAAATATCAAGACTACAACCAAGTTGGGTTTATACTAAGAAAACAAGCTTGGCTCAATATCAGGAAAATTATAAACATAAAAGACCATATTAATAGAAACAATTAAAAGCATTAATATGTCAATTGATACAGAAAAAACTGACAAAATACATCACCTATTTCCATTATTTACACTAAAAAGCATAGGAATAAAGAAGGCTTTCCTTAACAGGATAAATAATAGCTATTTAAAACCAAAAGCCAGCATTATTATGTAGTGAGAAAAGGCTTATAGGTCTTTCTGGTAAGATTGGAAGAAAGCAAGAATATTCACTATCACCACTATTATTTGCTAAAGCTTTTAATTAATTAACTAATTAAGAATATTTCCCCATGGTTACATGATTCGTGTTCTTTCCCTCCACTCTTCCCTCCCCAACCCTCCTCCCCGAGTTAAAGTTGTTTTTTTTTAAAGTAGCTATAGCAATATCACAAAAACAAGTTGGTGAATCAGGTAGACAAGAAGGAGACAAAATTACTGATTTTTTGTAGAAATGAAGGTCTACTTAGAGAACTCTGGATATTCAACTAAAAAATTACTTGAAATAATTAGTAACTTCAGCAGAGTAGCAGGATATAAAATACATCAATATAAATCATGAGTTTATTTGTACAAAACCAACAAATTTTAGCAAAAAGAAACAGAAACAAATTCCATTATGTTGAGTTTAATTAGTTATCTAACAAAATTAGAAGCAGAGATCAATAACAGAGAAAGGATTTTTAACTTGTCCCCTTTAAGGCAGGGCCAAGGAAAAATCACAGTGGTCACTTTAAGAAACTTTTGCATGTTGGGATAGGCAGTTAGAGAACTTACTGTCTTGAGCAGGTGGTTGGAAACTTTTCTTTGGAATTATCTGTTAATAATTTCAGTTAAAATTAACTTTGAGAAGTTGGAAGAACATCTGTGAAGCTGGAAAGAGTTTGTTTGGTGTGAGAGCTGTTCTGAAGAGAGAATCAGCTGCGAGTAGAGGAGTCTGTTTGCTTTCACTAGAACAGCATGTGGATCAGACTCCCTGCTGGGAATTATATTGGTCAGTTAGTTGAGACAACTTGTGAATTTTGATAAATAATTTAAGGAGGTTAATAATATTTGAAGTTCCTATATTAGAATAAGTTTAGATAGATAGAATTGGGTCTTAGATAGATAGTTGAGAATAGTTTTAAGGAGGTTCACCCTTGGTGAACAAGAAGCAAATCTGTGAGGATTTAGAAGAGGGGTTTTATCTAGAATATTAGTATTAGAATAATATATCTCCTGCTTTATCTCTACCTCCTTTACCCTGTCCCCATCCATCCTCATGGTTATAAATAAATAAGTGTTGGATTAAGCTGTGTCCAGCCAATTCATCCACCATCTACAACTAGGTTACTTAACAGCTCAAGCCTATCTATACCACCTGATAAGGATAATCAGCTATCAATATAAAACCCAAACTAGATCAAATATACACGTAACAATTCAAAATAACTACAGAATGTATAAGATATTTGGGAATACACCTTCCAAGACACATATAAGAACTACATAAACATAATTTTTAAAAAATCCTATAGAAATAAAGACAGACCTAAATGACTGAAGAGATTAATTACTCATGTTGGGCCATATCAATATAATAAAAATAATAATAACTACCTAAGTTAATTTACTTATTCAGTGTAATACCAAACTACTAAAGCATTATATAGTAGAGCTAGGGGGGGAAAAAGAGAAGATTCATCTGGAAGAACAAAAGGTCAAAAATCTCAAAGGAGATAATGAAAGCCAGTGGGAAAGCTAGGGAGCCTAGTACAACAAGATTTCAAACTACAAAGCAGTAATCAACAAAATCATTTGGTAGTGGTCAAAGAGAAGATTAATGGAAGCAATTAGCTACAAAATATAGAAGCAAATAAACACAGCAGCATAATTTTTGATAAAACCTAAAAACCTAGCTACTGGGGCAAAGGAGTCACTATTTGTTTCCATTTTTTTCACTTCCTTTTCATAATAAGAAAGGGATAAATCTGATTTGTTACTAGTTGCCAATGTTAGAATTAGTTCAGGCCCTTTAAGGCAGCAAGTTTTGCAGCAGCATCTGCCTGGTGGTTCCCTCTAGAGACAGGGTCAGTTCCACCCATATGGTGCAGAGCAATGAACTACAGCTAGGGCTTCAGGTAGTTGGAGAGCAGAAAGAACTTCATTAATGATTTCTGCATTTGTGATACTTTTCCCAGGTGAAGTTAAAAATCCCCTTTGAAAGGGGCAGCTGGGTAGCTCAGTGGAATGAGAGTCAGGCCTAGAGACGAGAGGTCCTAGGTTCAAATCTGGCCTCAGCCACTTCTCAGCTGTGTGACCCTGGGCAAGTCACTTGACCCCCATAGCCTACCCTTACCACTCTTCTGCCTTGGAGCCAATACACAGTACTGACTCCAAGATGGAAGGTAAGGGTTTTAAAAAAAAAATTTTTTAAAAAAATTAAAAATAAAAATAAAAAATCCCCTTTGAAGCCAGAGTATATCCAAATGTGTATCTGGAATCTGTGTAAATTGTTGCTTTCTTATCTTTTGCAATTATACAGGCATGTTTTAAAGCTATGAGTTCTGCATGTTCAGCACCTATTTGAGGGCAGTGAAGCTAACCAGAGAGTAGCAGCTTCTGTGACTACAGCAGCTCTAGTGTAGCTTATGCCATCTCTCATGAAAGAAGAACCGTCAGTAAATAAGACTAGATCTGGGTTGTCTAAAGGAGTGTCCAGGAGATTATCTTGAGGTTTTCAGCCATGAACACTAAAGGTTCACAACTGTTTAATGGTTCTCCTGTAACTGGTAAATCTGGAAGCAAGGTGGCATGTTGTGCAGCATTTTAAGGTGATATTTTCATTGCCTAACAGTTTCAAGACAAATTTCAAACAGCTATCTATCTTAGATAGCAAAAATCAAAACAAATTAAAGAAGAAATGAAAATACCTATCACATCTACAGATATGCAGCCACCAAAGGATAGAAAAGATCAAAAAAGATAAACAAAATAATGCAACTAAAATGAAAAGAGAAACGGTTAACTGTTTAAAAAAAACCTTTGCAGCAAGTTTCTGGGATAAAGGATTCATATTCAAGATATATAAGGAACTTGTTTATGAATTTTTGTGAAATTTGTGAAATTTTTTTGTGAAAAACAAATTTGTGAAATTTGTGAAAAACAGAGCCATTCTCTGATAAATGGTCAAAGGATATGAAGAGGCAATACTCAATGGATGAAATTCAAATTATCAACAAACATATAAAAAAACATTTCAAATCACTAATAATTAGGGAAGTGCAAATAAAAATAACTCTGAGGTTCCACCTTAAACCTACTGATATGGGGGTACAGGCTTCCCCAGATACTCTAACACCACAGATTGTTACAGAACATAAAAGACTCAGTTTTGCCTTACATTCATGAAAGTGACCTTGAGGCCCTCTGGCCTCTCCCTTCATTCTTGAAGAGCATCCTAGCTTGCTCTTGATATTTGATTGTCCACTAAACTGGACAGTTCACTCCCCTTTTGACTTGGAGACCACAAGATCCATCTCAGGTTCCAGAGGCACAATAACATGCCATCATCATCCCTTCTCTAGTCAAATAGTCCCTATTATCAAAAGGGTATAGGAAGCCCAGAAAACATCTCCTCTAGGAGGCAGTGCTCCACCTGCACACTGTCACCTTAGTTGTTCAACATGAATTCCAAATGAATAAATTTCTCTTTTTATTTTTAAGCCAAGTTTTGGAGTCTTGCATTCTTGCAAAGGGTAATCTGTCACAAACCTGGGGTTCACTTCAAGTTCCCCCACAATACTATCAGAATGGCAAAGATAACAAAAAAAGGAAAATGGCAATTGTTGGGGGGACTATAGGGGAAAAAACGCAAAATAAATGTACTTTTCATGGAACTGTCAATTATTCTAGCCATTCTGAAAAGCAAAATTGAACTTCAAGTCACTAAAAACCATGCATAGTCTTAGCCCCAGAGATACTATCATTAGGCTGATATCCAAACAGATCAAAGATGGAAAGAACCCATATATGCAAAAATATTTATAATAGCTTTTTTTTTTGTTGTAGCAAAGTACCAGAAACAAAGGAATGTCCATCAATTGGAGAGCAGCAGAACAAACTATGATACATAACATAATGGAATCAGAAAAAATAATAAAAGATATAATTTCAAGAAACTTGAGAAGACATATGAATTGATACAGAGTGAAGTGACCAACAACACCACCAGAAAGAAAATTAACCTTGAAAGGCTTGAATTCTGATCAATGCCATGTCCAATCAAGATTTTTAAGATCCATTGATAAAGCTTTTCATCCACCTCTATATAATGAGCCAAAGATGTAAGAATAAGATATATATTTTCCAGACACAACCAATTTGTTTTACTCGACTGTTCATATCTGATATGAGAGTTTTATTTTTCTTTGTCTCAATTTAGATAGAGCAGAAAGAGTTAGAGAAGGAGGAGATTGGGGTGAGGACACACAAGAATAGATGTAAAGGAATGTGAACTGAACAATTTATATAATAACTACCAATATTGCAAAGACAAACAACTTTGAAAGATTTAAGAACTCTGATCAACCACAATTTCAAAGATCCATTGATGAAACGTTTTAACTAACACTTGACAGAGAGGTGAGGGGACTCAAGAAACAACAGAGGTACCTATTTTTATTACATGGGATAATTTTTTTGCTTGTTTATGATTACTTATTGCAAAGGAAACAAAGTTTTTGTTTTTGTTATTTTTAATGGTAAGTGCATGGAAGGGAAGGAGAACTAGAAAAAGGGATGCCAAAAGCAAAAAAAAAAAAAAAAAAAAAAAAACGAGAGAGAGAGAGAGAGAAAGAGAGAAATATTGAAGTATTAAAAAAAACCACATGCATGAGAAGGTTCAGAGGGAGACATGAGCAACACAGGGTGAATTAACTGTATGCTTTTAAAAATGTAAATTGTAGGGGGCAGCTGGGTAGCTCAGTGGATTGAGAGCCAGGCCTAGAGACAGGAGGTCCTAGGTTCAAATCTGGCCTCAGACACTTCCTAGATGTGTGACCCTGGGCAAGTCACTTGACCCCCATTGCCTACTCTTACTGCCAATACACAGTATTGACTCCAAGATGGAAGATAAGGGTTTTATTTTTTTAAAATGTCAATTGTACATAATGGAGACAATTCAAACACAATCCTCTTTTTCTGGTCTTCTGTGTTATATGGGAATATTTATGTTTTACCACATTTGTCAAGTAAAAAACAACAAAGAATTTAAATTAAAATAAAATTTAAAAGTTAATAGATTCCCTACCCTTGGAGGTCTTAAAGAAGAGACTAAATAACTAATTGGTTAAGCCTATTAGCAATTAGAGATGTTCTAAGCTAGGTCATCAACCAACACAATAAATACCAATTTTTCTTTTATGAAAGATATTTCAAAAAACCCAAAGTAAAAATGGTTCCTTTCCCTCAAAAGTAAGTTAGATGGCAACTAGAATCAAAGAATGCTAGAGCAGGTATCAGAGTAACCTTAGAATTCAGAATTTAAGAGTTGGGAAGGGGTTTGGAGATTAGTCAGCCCACCTTCTTCATTTTGCAAATGAGAAAACTGCGGTCCAGAGATACAATATGACTTGTCCAAAATAATAATGTGAAATAGAACTAAAGATCCAAGTGTCCTGATGGACTCCTCATTTAGAACTCTCCACATTATGCTGTGATTTAATTTGATGATCTGATTTGTTTAATGATCTTTCTTGAAATCCCTCTACAAGATTGTAAGCTCATGTATCAATTTAAATTAAGTCATAACTAAGTCATAGTCTTTTTTAATCAAAAAGTACGAATTATAATCAATATATCATCATGGTTACATGAGTATCTTAGAATTACAGCAATGTTCTATTCTCCAATGACCCTATTTTCTAAAATGTAGTTGAATTGAGGTTGGTAAAATTATTTTTTAGTGTTAAGTATTACTCTGAATTTCATATGCAGTTGGTTGTTTCTACTATATTGTGCTGTAAGATCCAAAGTAACTGATGAGGTAAGGGGACTGAGTTTACAACTAAGAATTATCTACCCATCAAAACTGACTATATTCTTTCAGGGGAAAGTATGGTCACTTAATAAAATAGGAGATTTTTCAAGCATTCCTAAAGAAAAGATCAGACTTAAACAAAGTAACTGATATATGTGTTCACTCACAATATGTTGGGAGTGGCATTTCTATAAATCTATAATGGGGACACTGCTACCCCTGAATTAGCCCTCTTGTACTCACAGGTCAGTCTTTCTGTGGCAAAGTTATATAACAATCTGCATAGCTTATCAGTAGGACCTTCTGTACCACTAAGGCAACTCCTCTGTCCTCCTTATACAACTGGTCTTCTAACCAGGACAAGCATACATATTACCTAAGAATTCAGTGTATGACATCATCTTCTCGATTCAATTGTTACCATCAGTTAATTCAAAATTCTTTATCTAACATTAACAATTTGACTTCCTACTTGTCTGACCACTATCAGTCTCTTTTCCTGGATTTTTATCTAGATCACACCCACCAAACATAAATGTCTCCCCCAAAACTCTGACATGGGCCTTCATCCTCCACCGTGCTATTTCATTTGGGGGCATCATTAGTTCCCATTCTATGCAAATTATTTTAAGATCTATTTATCCAGCCCTAACTTTTCATGACTGCCAGTCTCACTGGAATGCCTCAGACATCTTAAACTCAACATGCCTAAAACAGAATACATCTTTTCTCTAAAATGGTCCCTTCTTCCTAACTTCCTTATTACTAATGAGGATACAACCATCTTCACAGTACCCCAGACTCATAATCTAGATAACATCCTTTAAATTTCTCTTATGTGTCACCGCCTCTACACTGATATCACCACTAACCTCATGAAAGTTCATACCCCCCCCCAAAAAAAAGTTTGGCATTCAAAAGCCTTTATGGAGGCAGCTAGGTGGCTCAGTGGATTGAGAGCCAGGCCTAGAGATGGGAGGTCCTGGGTTCAAAACTGACCTTAGATACTTCCTAACTGTGGGACCCTGGGCAAGTCACTTAGCCCCCACTGCCCAGCTCTTACCCTTCTTCTACCTTAGAACCAATACATAGTATTGATTCTAAGAGAAAAGATTAAAGATTTTTTCAAAAAGCCTTCATAATCTGTATCCCCTCCTATCTTTCCAGCTTTTTTTAACACTTTACTCTCCTCCACATACTCTATGATCCAATGACAATGGCGATACTCCATCTACCATCTCCAGATATTTTTGCTGGCTATCCTCCATGCCTGGAATTAATTCTCCACCTTCTCATCATTTTTCCCAACCTCCCTGACTTCCTTCAAGTCCCAACTAAAAAATCCATTTACACAAGAAAACCTCAAATGGGATCATGAAGAGCTGGACATGACTGAAAAACAACTGAACAACAACAAAAGATTAACTTAGGTATTAAACAAATATTGAATAAGAAAAATAGTTAGATGAACAAACATTTTCTTGTAGTTAATCTGCCCATTAACTGTAAGTAGCTGTGTACTACACTCCCAACAGGCAGTGTTTCATTTGCAGTCACTGCACGTAGCATTAGCAAAATATCCTCTTTCAATTGCTATTTAAGAAAAGGAAAAAGCTATTGACTCCTTTAGTGTCGGTTTTAAACATGGTTTAAGAAGAAAAGAAAAGTGAGAAAACCTTATTCTCCCAAAAAAATAGTCAAGAAGACAAAAACTATAAACAAACAAAAACTATAAATGCCTAGCTGCCCATCTTAGAAAATACTTTAAAATTGGACTGAGAGAACAGTAAGTTCTAAGTTCTATGATGGCATCTAATTATCAAATGATTATATATATAACCTAGAAAAATCAAGTGCTAAGTACAGGATATGTAAATTGGCAGGGGAATATTGCTCCTCTGAGAGATGGGGGTGGGAGAAAGGGAGAGGGAACAATCATGCTGTCAGGCAGCTTCTTGTCATCTCTATAACTATTTCCTTATATATCAAAAACTAGGAAAATTTTTGCTGTAAAAAAGAGACCACAAGAAATAAGAGTTGAAGATGGGCCAAAGCAATTTGATGCCAAGAGATGTAGAGCTCCACAATGACATCCTGAGCAAGCCCCTCGAGGCTTATGGAGACATGAGAACATGGCCTGGGGGGAGGTGGGTACTGAACAGAACAAAAAGCTTAGCAGAAAAGCATTGGCAGGTAGGACAAGCAATAAGAAATCCAACCAGGCTTGGCACTGAGAGGCCCTGTTGGGGAGCTGGTGAGATAAACCTGGATAGACAGGCACATATTAGGGACTTAATAAATAATGATTGATAGTAGACTGTACAGTAGGGTAGAGTCATGTACAGGACTTGAATCCATGACTAAAAGGCAAAGACTTTATCTTGTGATAGGAAACCACTTGAGGTTTTTGAAAAGAGGAGTGAATGAACATAGTCCTTAATTAAAATGAGTTTAGGATTCCCAGGAGAAAATGGTGAGGAGAAAAAGACTAGTGAGAGGCAAGGAGGAAATAGTGGGGAGACTTGAAATAATCCAAGTACAACTTCACAAGAACCCAAAGGAAGGGTGAAGGCTGGAAGACAAAATCATACACCAAACTCAATATATGATGGGAGTGAAAGAATCAAAGATGTTGAGGTATGAAACCTAGAATAATTAGGAGATTGATGGTCCCATTTTCAGAAGAAATGATGAGTGGGAGGAGAAAATAGAGGGGGAAGGTGATTATGAGTTTAGTTTTAATTAAGCTTGGGGTATAAGTGAAAGATACAAGCAGTAGTGAAAATGACAAAGATCTGAGATACAAATTTTGTTTCCCAGAAAGGAGACAATTTCAGAAATGTAATAAAAGAATCAAAATATTATAGTGTCATAGAAGCCAAAGAAGATAAGAATTTCAAGAAGAAAGTCCAAATATCAAAGAGAAATCAAAGAAAATGAGAAAAGAACACTGGATTTGGCAAGAAGAGGTTGTCTTCAGTCCATAACCTGAGAATGATCTTTGACTATCCTGTTCCTGCCCCTTGGATGTCACACATTCAATCAACTATCATAGAAAAATCATTTCTACCTCTTCAACAAATGCCCCATACAGCTGGTGGAGTTGTGAACTGATCCAACCATTCTGGATGGCAATTTGGAACTGTGCTCAAAGGGCTATAAAAGAATGCCTGCCCTTTGATCCAGCCATACCATTGTTGGGTTTGTACCCCAAAGAGATCATAGATAAACAGACTTGTACGAAAATATTTATAGCTGTGCTTTTTGTGGTGGCAAAAAATTGGAAAACGAGGGTCTGCCCTTCCATTGGGGAATGGCTGAACAAATTGTGGTATATGCTGGTGATGGAATGCTATTGTGCTCAAAGGAATAATAAACTGGAGGAATTCCATGTGAACTGGAAAGACCTCCAAGAATTGATGCATAGTGAAAGGAGCAGAGCCAGGAGAACACTGTACACAGAGACTGATACACTGTGGTAAAATCGAATGTAATGGGCTTCTCTACTAGCAGCAATGCAATGACCCAGGACAATTCTGAGGGATTTATGGAAAAGAACACTCCCACATTCAGAGGAAGAACTACAGGAGTGGAAACACAGAAAAAAAAAAAAACCAATTGCTTAAACACATGGGTTGATGCAGACATGGTTGGGGATGTAGACTCGAAACTACCACACCAAAGCAACTATCAACAATTTGGAAATAGGTCTTGATCTATGACCCATGTTAAAACCAGTGGAAATGCGCATTGGCTATGGGCGGGGGGGAGGTTGGGGGTGAAGGGGAAAGTAAGAACATGAATCACGTAACCATGATAAATTTTCTAAAAAATAAAAAGTATTAAAAAATAAATGAATGAATGAATGAAGCACACCTTGCCTAGCCCCGCCCCCCCAAAAAATGCCCCATACAATACCTATTACAATCACTTTTATTCAGGCCTTCTCTCTTCTGGCCTAGAAAATTATAAAAGTCTCTTAACTGGTTTCATTGCTTCCAGTATATTTGCTTTCCAATTTCCATCATCTACACTGCTGCCTAAAGATTCCTCTTTTCTACAGTCAGACTATGACTGATCTCAGAAGCTAAGTAAATTACCAATCCAGCCTGGTTTGTCTTTGGACAGGAGTCTTTGGAATGCTGGATACAGCAGGCTTTTAGAAAAGCATGGTGGTACAGTGGAAAGAGTACTATCTTTGGAATCAAGAGAACCTAGATTTGCATTCTAGCTCTGCTGCTTCTGTGTGATCTTGGATAAGTCACTTAACCTCTATTAGACTTTTTTAAATCTGTAAAATGAAGTTGGACCAGATGATCTCTGGAGTCCCTTCTGGCTCAAATCAGCCAGGCTTCCTAATGCACTGCACTGCTATAGTCATGTAACTCTTCTCAAAAATTTCAGTAGTGGCACCTAGGGTGGCTCAGTGGATAGAGAGAGCCAGGCCTGGAGATGGAGATTCAATACATGATATTGATTCTAAGAAAGAAGATAAGGATTAAAAAAACAATAATAAACAACTACTTCAGTACCACCTATTGCCTATTGAACAAAGTGTAAACTCTTGACCTGGGTATTCAAGCCCCAACACAGAATGGTTCCAATCTGTCATCTCATACTAATCTCACATATACTTTGCTTTCCAATTAAACTAGGTTTTCTCTCAGTCCTTGCTTGTCCTTCCTTCTTTCCATGACTGCTTGTCCTATAATCATTGGAAGAGACCACCTGCCCACCTCCCCAAACTGTTCATGTTCCTCCCTTCCTTTCAGAGCACTCCCCATGATATAGATCCTTTGTGTAATCATCTCATGTCTTCTATTAGACTGGAAGCTCCTTGGATGTACCAACCGTCATTTTTTACCCCTGAATCCCCAGCATAAAAGCACATAGTGAATGTATAAATGTTTGTTGAATTTAATTGAATTAAATATGAAAATCTGAGAACTAGATTTATGAGTGACATGCAAAGAAGCATGAAAGTTGAAGCCAGAAAGAGTGGGCTAGTTTTCCAAGGGGAAAGAGAGAGCAAGGAAAGAACAAAGATAATGATAAAGTCCTAAAGACCTATACAACAATGGTGCAGAAGATAAAAAGTCGGAGGAGAAATGATCAGAAGGAATTCTATAGAGCCAAGTGTTTCTGAAGCCAAGGAAACAGAATCAGTGTCATCATATTACAAACAAACCTTCTGTTTCACAGATGAAGAAAACAGGAGGAGAAGAGAAAGAGACTTATAGAAAGTGGCAGAAACAGGACTGGAAGCCCTACCCTGGCTCCAAATTCAATGTGTTTTTAACTCCAGTACCCTAAAGTTCTCCCATGTTAAATGTCAAAAGTCAAAGAAAGAAGAAAGACTATTGGAGTGTTGCAGGGAAGAGGTCAACAGGAGCTCAAAAGAGTGGCTTTTCTCCATAAAGAATAATTCTTCAGGTCTCATTTCTTCAGAGCCTATTTCCATTTCAAACACAAGAAGTCTCCCAGATCAGTAATATGAAAGTAACCTAGTCACACTGAGATGTAGTCCAGAAGGCCTGCCTCATCTTTGGTACTCATTTTGAGACCAACATTCAGGGTGGAGTGCTTCCTTCCCCCTAACATCACACAACTGCTTGTCCCCTACAGGGCTCCGGTGTAAAACTTACTTCAAAAAAGCTACCAGCACCACTGCCAACGTAGGTGTGCCCCACAATTGTCATGATGAATGGTAGTTGGCAGCACACCAGTTCATCTGCTTTTGAATGCCTAGAGTGTGTAGGCAGTACTGTCATTTCAAACTGATCTCTTTCTCATCCAGGATGGTGAAAAAGGCTCTTTCAGTGAGTTCTGGTATTCATGGAAACACACCCCTCACACCTGCGCAGTCAGGCTACCTAGAACCTATGCAGAAGTTCTGTCAAACTTGGAGATCTGTTCTACAATGCAGCTGTCTAAGGGTTCCAACTTTCCAGAGACACTCAAATTAGGGCACATGGAGCCAAACCACCAGGGAGTGGAAGGGGGACTGGAGTGGGGAGAGACTTGGAGCAGGGAGACCCACCAGCAGATTCAAGAGTGAGCTGATGAGGGCCCACACCAGGATGGTTGCAGTGTCAGAGGAGTATTCAAGACACATGAGATGTATAAAAAGGATAAAAATGGCAGGACCTGACGACTGAATATAAGTGATGAGTGATGAGTGATGAGTGGTGAGAGTGAGGAGTTTAAGATGACACCCAAGTTGTGAATCTAGAGGACTCAAATGGGAGAACAGTGATACCCTTGACAGCAATAAGAAAATTACCACAAAGGGATAAAGACAAGGAGATCAGTTTTGGATGTGTTAAGTGTAAAATGTCTATGGGACATCCAGTTTCAGATATCTGATAGGGAAGCTTTACATGTATTATACCCATTTTACAGATAAAGCAACTTCAAATGAAAGGTAAAGGGAACTAACCACAGTCACTCAACCAATAAGTAACATGATTCAAACTAAGAGCTTTCCTGGCTTTGAGTCCAGTGCTCTTCACACCATTCATGCCACATAATTTCTCAAAGAAACCTCAAGTCTATCTAATACATTTTACACTTTCCAGAGAATCTCCTCTACAACCTCTAGAAGGAGTACATCACACTTCTATATACTTTTGACTTTGAACTAAAATCTGCCTCTCCCAGACTTCCACCCATTACTTTCTAAGGTCAGGCCTGATCCCTCATTTAATGACAGGGTTTTAAATACCTGGGTTTTAAATATCACAGCGTCCCTAAGACTTTTCTTTTCTAAGCAAAATATCCTAAGCTGTATCAAATCAATCCTCATATGGCACCATTTTAGGTCCTTTGCCATCCTGCTTGCCAATCTTAAAAAGTTAAAATGTGTTGCCCAGAACCTTTAACATTTCAGATGCAATATAATCAGTAGAGTAAACTGGGACTGCCACTTCCCTCTTCTCTGTATACAATATAACACTGTAATATATATCATGTAGTCCTTTGGGCTATTTAAATTGAACAGAATTTAAGAGCTAGAAGAAACTCAGAAGTCCTAGTTCAGTCCCCTCATTTTTACAGAGGCAAGGAAAAAACCCCAGATTTGGAATCAGAACACCAAGGCCTGAATCCAAGTTCTGCTCCTTGCTGCCTATGTCTCTAGACCTCAGTTTCCTCATTTGTAAAATGAAGGAGTTGAACTGGATCGTTCTAAGGTTCCCTCAAATTCTAAATTTTATGATTCTATGTCAAAGTAAGATAAGATGGCAGGATCAGTAGCAGAGAATGGATTTGATCTGTTTTTTAGTCCCTATAGACCCAGATCAGTACTCATTCTACAGATTCCCAGACTCTGTTAGACAACTTAGTGATTCTGGCTATATAAAGGAAGTATGGCACTTATGGAGTCTTCAAGCTCAGTATTTACCCACAATATATCTGACCAATCTTCTCTTGAAGAGAAACAGCTATACATATATAGGTAACCTGGGCAGCAAGATCACAAACCCACTTATTCTCAGGTCATGAAGACTTGAAAAGGCATAATAAAGTAAGAAAGGTAGATGAAGCATCAGATCTCTTATTTTCATTTTACGTCCTGCCTTTTCTTCAGTATTTATTTGTAACATAATCAATGGTCCCAGCAAGAAATTCCTCAGGCTTCCCATAGGCTGGCTGCATTTTAAGCTTATGGGATCTTTCTCAAACATTTTCTTTTACTTGGTTTTTTGTTTCTGCTTTTAAAATTCTTACCTTCCATTTTAAATCAATACTAAGTATTAGTTACAAGGCAGAAGAGCAATAAGGGTGAGGCTATCTGGGTTAAGTGACTTGCCCAGACACACAGCTAGGAAGTGCCTGAGGCCAAATTTGAATCCAAGATCTCCCATATCTAGGCCTGGATCTCTGCCTATTGAATTACTTAACTGCCACTTTACTTGGATTTTTGAGAACATGTTTAATATGACCTTGTCCAACATCTGCCACACAAAAATGGCACTATTATGACAAAACTAAAGCTAAGAGGCTCTTAGACTTAGTTTCTGAAAGATCTCTCATAACCTGCTCAAGGCCATCCAGCTTTCTATAAATTTCTGGATCTCAGTTTTTCCCTCTCTCCTCCAACTACACCATTTCTTTTCCTCACTTTCCAACAAGTCCAGCATATACAGATGGTTTAAATTGGGGGTAACTAGGTAGATCAGTGGATTAGAAGACAGAAAGACCTGGATTCATATCTGGCCTCAGAGATTTCCTACCTTTGTGAACTTAGGCAAGTTATTAACCTTCACTATCTAGCCCTTATCACTTTTCTGCCTTGGAACCAATACTCTGATTCTAAGGATGGAAGGTAAAGATTTAAGAAATAAAAATGTACAGCCATGCCATCACTCCAGTGGGAAAAATTCCTAGAGCATGGCTTTACTCATCTCACAGAATGGTCAATCAACAAGCTTTTAACTAAGTATCTAATGGATCCTGGGCATTATATCAGGTGCAAGGGATACAAATACAAAAGTCAGTATCTGTCTTCAAGAAGCTTAAACTCTACTAGGTAAATACCGAGTTTACAAGTAAGTAATGTTATATGGTGCAAACAAATCCACTCTGGCTATCAGGCAACTTGGGCAGAGTTTTCTTTTTTGCAACTGTTCACTTGGAAATTTAAGTTAACAATCCATAAATCTAGGGGGCATAGATAGAGGTAGAGTGGAGCAGGCTGGCTTTTGTGAAATTAAAAAAGAGACGAAGTCCAAAAGATACACTTAGAATTCATATGAGAGTTCAGGGTTTTGGGAAACTGGGGAGGAAAAAAGGGTCTGAACAGATACAGGACAGTTACCCAACACAATAAGAATATCCATCTGCAAAAATGAGTTAAAACAGAGGGTATCAGTAGAGTCAAAGTTACCTGTGTCTGGCAAATAGGATACCACCTCTTTATAAACAAGATCTATGGGAACCAAAAGAAGAGACAGTGACCTTGCATATCTGGTGGGATATGAGGGGATTCAGATTGCATTTTCTTAAGCATAAATAGACCCTTTTCTTGTTTCTGACCCATGCATGCCAAAACAGACCCTTTTTTTTCCTGACACAGGGAACATTCTTGTGAATTTGGGACTATGGTCAGAATAAAGGACAGAAAACTATAAATAGTAAGGCAAGTAAGACAGATAACAACAGCTAAATAATTCTTTTTCTACTCCAGAAACATGAGATACATACAAAGTGATACATGATGATTGGATGGGGATAAAGGAGCACTAACAACTATGTTAGTGAGGAAAGACTGCTTTTTGGCAGTCACATTTCAGCAGAGATCTGAAAAGAATTTGCCAGGCACAAGTAATTTTGTCCCCATCCTCCCCTCTCCACTTTTGTTCAGTATTTGCAGATAGATCCAAAAGGCATAAGTGAGGAGGAATAAATGAATGAATGAAGAAATCATAGATAAAGCATTTATTAAGCATGTATTTTGTGCCAGGTACTGTGGATTAGGATACAACTACAAGCAATCAAGACATTCCCAACCTTCATGAAGCTTACATTCCAACAGAGAAAGTCAACACATAATAGGGGTCTTTGACAAAAGAGAGAGGATATTTTCCTGATGACACAGTGTGGAAATGACTGGAAAATAAGGCGGCCTGGTTCCAGACAAGAGAAAGAGAAACCCCACAATCAGAGTCCAGTATCCCAGAAGCAGAGTCTAAGGTTCTAGGAAGATGCAAACAAGTAGGAGGAAGAATATGGCTGGAAGCATGGCTTTGAAATGGCTGGGAAGGAAAGTAGATCTAACAAATGTACTAGATCAGATAATCTCAAAGTTCTTCCCATAACCCCCAATATTTTATGTTCTGTATTCCAAGGGCCCTTTTAGCTTTCAAATTCTAAGATTCTTCCTGGTTGTGATATTCTACAATTACAAGTACAATTAAAATACCAGGACCTCAAATCATTGCCTTGGCATATCTGACTCCAAGTTTTGAGAATGAATTGGAACCAATCAACATTGAAGAAAGAATGTTTTGCAAGTTTCTTTAAATCGCTTTATTCACACATACTCAATACCCAGTTATCACATAAATGGAAAACTATGGAAATGATCATCTAAAACACCAGATAACATTAAAGTAATTTTTACCTATTGGGAATGCCTTGCCTACTTCTCCCAAAGCAAACTGCTGCTTCCAATTATGCTTTCCTTGGGATGCTATTACCCAGAATTCCTATGTAGATTTGTATAACAGAGGTCCTTGTATTTGAAAGAGACCAAATGAGATTAAAGCAGGGCCAAGGACAATTCAATAAATTAGAAAAACTATGGTTGACTATATTTTCTTTATATAAACCTAAATTTAAAAGTAGGGAAGGCAATTTATTACTCATAATAACACTTCTAGCAGTAAAGAAAAAAAACTAGAAATAGATACTCATTAGTTGGAAGAGTGGCTTAAACAAATACAAGAATATAACAGTGTTACGGCACCATAAGGAACACTAAATATGAAGAATTCATGAAAATATAGGAAGATTTATAAAAAAACTGATGCAAAGTAATCCAGGAAAACAATGATTACAATGAAAATAGAAATGGGAAAGGAAGGAAAAAGGGAAAGAGAAGGGAAGGAAAGGTTTTGCAATTATAATAACCAAGCTTGTCCTTTAAGAAATTAGAAATGTACTTCCTTCCCTTCTTTGTAAAGATGAGGAAATATGAGTGTGGAATATTGCATATACTCTCCAACAATTAATGTGTTGGTTAGTTTTGTTAAATTGTTTTTATCCCTCTTTTTTATTCTTTATTACAAGAGATGGCTCTCTGAAGAGGGGAGATATATATATGGGAAATGAGCAAAAAGAGATTGATACTTCTTTTAAGTGGGGAAGATTTTAATTTACACACATCTGTACCTGGAGAAAAATCAAGCTTGTTAAAGTGGAGTCAAATTAAAGAATGCCAGAGCTAGAAGAGATCGTAGAGATTAGGATATCAGAGCTACCATGGATCTTAGAACACAAAGGGTTTGAAACGTGCCTTAGAACATAACATTTTAGAGCTAAAAAGGCTCAGAGGAAGACAAGTGACTTGCCTAAGATCACATAGTTAACATCAGTCTAATATTTAAGTTGCCAGAAACCCCAAGTCAAAGTAAGGAAAAAAACTAAGAGAAACCAATTTTAGAAACACAATTCAAATAAAAGCTAAATGGAAAAACTGGCAATTAAATGAAAGCTTCCCCAGAGAAAGAGAAAAAAGGAAAGGTGAGTAAGACTTCTATTCAAAGTCAATTTCAATCATTAATTTACATCAATAAAATATAACCCAAATAAGAAGAATCATCCAATTGAAAAAATTACTAATATATACAATTAAACAAAATTGTCACATTAGATACACCTACAAGAAATAAGAGAATAAATTTCAAACAGGCCATGTATGATGAAGTCCTAACCTGATGCCTTTAAAGTTTATCTTGTGAAGTAAAAGGCCACACAAAAACATTCTTTCTAATAGAAAGCAGGCAGAGAATATTTGATGGGTGAAAAGTAAATGCATTTGTGAATGAAAAGAGGTACCTTGAATGGACCAAGGAGAGGACACCAAAGCTTCCTAGCTATTTAAAATTTGGGGTCATTACTCTAACCCCTGCATGATTTTATTGGAAGAACAAATGTAAACTGTGAAACCACCATCCTTGAGATTTACTTATTTAGTAGTAAGCATCATTCCCAAGACCCTTGAAGAATTGTCTGTATTTCTCCAGCTTAAACACCAAAGCTGAAAACCACCAAAGGAATGAGAATAATCTGGCAACCCATTCACCAGACTTTATTTACCCTTCCAAAAGAGCATGATCTTCTTCAAAGTAGTTTCCTTGAAAGGCCATGTATTTCTACTGAGACTGCCTGTTGTAAGTGTTAAAATTAATGGTTTGGCTACATCTATGAAAATTATAAATCTTTTATTTATAAAAGAGGTGAAAGTAGAGAAATATAAAAGGATAGAAAAAGACATTAACCTATCTAACTAAATATTGTTCCAGTGCTTGGCTCAGCCAGGACTTGTTAATCTTCAATCAGAATTAAACTATCCCCAGAAGACAGGAAAGGAAAAACCAGTTATCCACTCACCCAAGACAATGACTGGAGCTGAAGGTGACTCCTGAGGCCTACTTTCTTCTATGAGCTGACCTTCTTCTTGAAGCTGACTTCCTTCTTGGAGTGACTCTCCTTCTTGGAGTTCACTCTCTACTAGCCTCCATCAGACTCCTTCACCAAATTTCCTTCATGGCTTTTATGGTGGTTTCCTGTCCCTGTCCCTGCCTTTTTCACGGGAGCCAATCACAGTTTCCAAGTTAAGTTCTCACCTTTGGAATCACACCTTTCTGAGTGTGTGAACTCTTAAATTTCTGGCTTGTTCTCACCTAGCATCAAGTAAGGTGTGAACTCACAGAGAACCAAGAATTCCCTTTCACATTGTAGACATGGCATTCTGAGAAACTCTCTTAGGGAATGGGCTTCAGACTCACCTTATACAAGCAAGCTTCATGAAAAGGAAGAGTAACTTAAAAAACCTTGGGTCTGCAGTCAGAGAATTACAGTTTTAGGGCTAGAAAAAGACCTCAGAGACCATTAAATCTGAGCAAGAATTCCCTCCACAGCATGTCCAAGATATGGTCATCCATCTTTGCTTTTGAAGACATTCAGAGAAGGTGAATCAAACCTATCATATTCTAAAACAAGCCCCATCCCATTTTTTAATACTTCTTGTTGTTAGTATGTTTTGTTTGTTGGAAAGTTTCTTTGTGACTTCCACTCAGTACTCCTAGTTGTCTTCTGAAGAAAAATAAAGTCTAATTTCTTCTGTGGGATAATTATTCAAATATTTGAAAACAGCTATCAAAGGGTCCTCTTCTCCAGGCTAAACATTTATTTTGGGGGGGTTTTGTTTTTTTAACAGACATCCAGTTCCTTTGATCATTCCTCAGATGGCATGAGCTCAAGGCTCTTCAAAATCCTAGTTGTCCTCTTTATAGCCTTACCTATTTATTAATATCCTTCTCAAAGATGCCACCCAGAACTGCATATCACATTCCAGATGGAGTTTGACCAGGGTAGAACCAAAAGGATTATCACCTCCCTAGTCCTGAAAATTATGTTGCTCTTGAGGCAGCTCAAAATTGTATTCGCTTTTTTAATTGTCATGCAGACAGTTCACTCACATTGAAATTGTGAGACACTAAAACCCTTGGACTTTTTTCAAGTCAACTACTTACAACCCCCCCATTAAGTACTTATAAAGTCAATTTTTAAGAATTCAACTGTAAGACTGTACATTTATCTCCACTGTATTTTGTTTTATTAACTCAGCCCAATGTTCTTGCTTGTTAGGATACTTCTGAAACCTGAACCTATCATCTAGTGCAGTGGTTCCCAAACTTTTTTGGCCTACCGCCCCCTGTCACATACTATCACTGCCCCCTTACAGCTATTCACTGCCTCCAAATGCACCTGTGGCCATCACCGCCTCCCTGAATCACTGCAGCACCCACCAGGAGGCAGTGCCGCCCACTTTGGGAATCACTGATCTAGTGTGTTAACCATCCTTCTCTGCTTTGCATCATCTACAAATTCGTTAAGTCCTATGGCTCTACCCACCATCCCTATGGTGGACATCCCAGATGACCACTACTTTTGCTACATTTTGTTTTCTCCTATTTAGATACAAGCTTGTTGAGGGCAAGGTTTGTCTTGCTTTTTATATTTTTATCCTCGGCACTCAGTACAGAACCTAGTATGTAGAAAGAACTTAATAAGTGCTTTTTTCTTTCATTGATTCATCTATACTTTTATCTATTTCATTTATTAAAAAAACAACATCCAATACCATAGATTCCTAAATCATTTCATCATTCTCTCTTCCAAACTGACTTTGAACCAATGATGACCATTCTTTGGGTCTGATTATTCAGCCAGTTCCAAGTCTGCTTAATGGTACTATCATCTATCCCAAATCTCTCCATCTTACCCACAAGGAGTGGCATGAGATTTTATCAAAAGCTTGCTCAAATCTAAGTAATCTCTATTTACAGCATGCCCCTGGTCCACAGGGTTGAGTAATCCTGTTAAGCAAGGAAATAGGGTTAGCCTCACACAACCTGCTCTGAGTGAATGGCTACACTGGCTCTCTGTGAGCACCATGTCTTTTTCAAAATGGTCACAAATAATGCATTCTAGCAAATATATTTGCCAAGAATTGAAGTTCTCTATCCTATGGTTTTCAGACCATATTCTCTTTACTCTGGAAGAAAACCCATACATTTGCCCTTCTCTAGTCCCAATTCTCTAGGAGCTTTCCAGATGACATCTGCCAATTTTTTCAGTACCTGAAGCTATCATTCATCTGTGCCAAGTGACTTTAACTCAGCATGAGTAGCAGGATGCCCTCTTACCATCTCTTTATGTATTCAGGGAAGCAACTCCTGCTAGTCACTTTTTCCCAGTCCTTCCCAATCCAGTTATCATAGAATCAAAGAGAGACTCAAGGCCTGAAGGACCCTGAGATGTCATCAAGTCCTCTCACTTTAAAAATTAGGAAACTGAGGCACAGAGAAGTTAAGTAATAAGGGCAGTCACTACAGCTATTAAGGGCCTGAGGCAGACCTCATTCAAATTCAGTTCTTCCTGACTAACTCTAGTGCTCTAATCATACTACTTAGCTCATTCCCCTCTGCAAAGAAACAAAATAAGAGTTGACCAGCTTTACCTTCTTGTTTTGGTCAGTTATCATTATCCAGTCGACTTGGAGCAGTGGTCCTATTCCTTCTTTCAGTCTCCATTTTTTTCCAACACAGCTTTTTTTAAAATTCTTTTTCTATTCTCATTAATTTTCCTGGCCAACCTTAGTTCATTCTGAACTTTAGCACTCTTTATATTATTTTTATTTTTTTAAGCCCTACCTTCTGTCTCTAGAATTGATACTAGGTATTAGTTCCAAAACAGAAAAGCAATAGGGATAGGAACTCTAGTTAAGTGGCTTGCCCAAGGTCACACAGTTAGGAAGTGTCTGAGTCCAGATTTGATCTTTACATTATTCTTGAGAATTATGTTACACTTCCATATTCCCTTTCACATAATCTTGCTTCCATTTTGTGAACATCTTTTAAAAGCCTCAGGTGGCTAGGAAATTCCCTGTACATCTATGTCTGCCTCTTACTCCTGCTCCTTTTCACTAGATTGGTTTCCCTTTGTGTCTTCAGAATTTCATCCTTAAGACTTCTTAAGTTTACTGCCCTGTAGAATATTAGAATATCTCATCCTGCCTATCCTTCTTCTGAACCATCTGAAATCTAATCTCCCAAAATCTAGGATGCAGACTACGTCTGGCTTTTCCTTCCTTCTCTTATCACAAATTATAAGACTGAGTGGTCATTTCCTCTTCGCATTTCCAACCTCCAACAACCAGGTCTCTCTTGTTACTGAGAATCAAATCCAGAAAAGAATTTCCCCTTATTGTTTCCTCTACTTTTTGGAGGATAAACTTGTTACTTAATGGAGTTAAGAAATTATTAGCTGTTCTACATATGACAGAGGGAAAGGGAGCAGGGTATGGAATTGGGGGGGGGGGAAGGAGGCAGAGACAAAGAAAGAAACAAAAAAAGACAGAGAATGAGATACAGAGAGAGAGAGAGAGAGAGAGAGAGAGAGAGAGAGAGAGAGAGAGAGAGAGAGAGAGAAACAAAGAGACTTTCAGAGAGAGACAAAGGATTCAGCACATGTGTCAATAACTGAAGTTTCCTTCCATCACCATCACTATTTTATCATGTTCTTGTACCAGGCTTATGAATGTTTCTCACACTGCACTTATTTATTCTTTCTTTCCAGAGTATATCAGAGTCCATCCTTCCTGATATATTCTGATGATAGTCTCACTTCTGTTATATGCCACTTTGAGGTTTACACAGCACTCTCTTCATAACAGCCCTATCACTATCCTCAGTTTATAGATGTAAAATGAGGCTCAAAAAAAGCTATAACTTCTGCCCAGTCACATGCGTTAGAGTCAGAACTTAAATTAGGTCTTTTGACTTTAAGTGCAGGGGTCATTCCACTAACATCTTAATATCAGGTGCCATGGTTTCAGAATAATTACAACTGCATAGATTTTGTAATTTGTCATGTCTTATTTCCCAAGCTCAACAGTTGAGTGTTTCTCACACAGTATTCAAGGTAAGTTCCTAGGAACTGACACACACCACATAACCCATCTCTTCTAAAAGTGTGAAATGCTCTTTCCCCTTGTAGAATAAATAACTCAGGAGATGGTTTCTCTTAGCTGAATAAACCAAGAGGGAAGGAGTCACAGTGGTAATATTGAGTCATTTTCATGCTCTTACAAGAAAAAATACCTAACAACAAGGAGCAGTCATATTCTGCATGGTAAAGATAAGAGGTTCACTTTTACAAAGAAAGGTTACTCAATCACAAAGAAATTCAGTACTCATTAAGTTAAGTCTTGTTAAAAACTAGAAAATACTGGATCACTCAGTCACCTCTCTTATGCAGGATGAGAACAGTGTCAAAGAACAGAGATGGCTTAAACTGGCTTACATATAAGATTTAGACTCACAAAGCACTAGTGAGAACTACATTTCCCTAAGGTCCCATATAATCTAAAAACAGGCTAAAATTTCATAAGACAAATAAAATAGCATATGAAAAAATTCATCCTAGGCATTAAAAATGAGCTTATCACAGACTTGTGGAATATAAAATGCTGGAAGCACCCTAAGCAGTCATCTATTCTTCTGTTTTACAGATAAGGAAACTGAGTCATTTGCCAAAGATTCCACAGAAGGTCAGCAACAGAGTTTGGGCTCCTGATTTGCAAGTTATTAGTCTTTAAAGAAAGAACCCCTGTATTATCTCTCAGTCAGAATTACAAAGTTTTAGTGGGAAAGAAGAGAGGGTCTCCAGAACATCCAAAGACTCTTGGGGCTAAGGACCATTCAGGCAGTTATCCACCCCCAAAATAATAATTATGCAAAAAAGTGAGCATTACAGGAACTAAACTCTTCCTTCAAAAACTCAGGTTTTTTTAAATCAGTACACTCTTAACCAATCTAAATCGTAAATTATTTCTCAATAAAAACAGGCTTTGAATTCTCAAGTATATATAAAATATAAAAGTAAGATCTTTTCTCACTCCTAACTGGCACTCAGAAAAGAAGGTCTATAGAGAATCATTTATCATTACATACCTAAATCTGTGTCACCCCCTCAGATAAAAATAAATTCACTTAATTACTTTTCTATGTTCCAAGAATTTTCCTAGGGATGTGATCTTTGGATATCATCTAGAAGAATGGTTTTCTGGGTTTGCTGGTAACTGTAATTCTGCAATTTTATCAAGACACAATCATTGAATTCCCTTGTCAAAAGAAAATTTTGTTTTGATTTTCAGGAAAACAACTCTGATTACACAGTGACTAACCATAATTCCAAAGGACTTATGATGACACATGCTACCTGCCTCCAGAGAAGTGATGGACCCAGGGGTGCAGAACAAGAAATGGTTTTTGGACATGACCAATGTGGAAATTTATTTTGCTTGACTATGTATATTTGTTACAAGAGTTTTGTTTTCTTTCCCCACCTCCAATACATCCCCTTCTCTCCTTTGAAAATGCAACACTATTCTGTGCAGGCTCATGTGATCTCATGCCTTGACTATTACACTAGCCTGCTAGTGTCTGCCTTCCTCAGGTCTCTCCCCACTCCAAACCATCCTACTTTCAGTCACCAATGTGATTTTTCTTTTCTTTTTTTTTAATTTTCTTTTTATTTTCATGCAAAACATACTTCCATACTTGTAAGATCAAACTCATACACAATGATTTTTCTAAAGCATAGGTCCAACCAAGTCATTGTAATGCAAGGTGGCTAACAGAAACTTTTTGCTTCTGTAATTTCTAACGGTCACAAAAAGTCAGTTAAACATCTTAGAATCTTCAGAAAGTCAGTTAGGACTTGAAGATATAAATAGAGGTAAAGTTCCAACTGACAGGGCTTTTGCCTTCTGGCTTTCACTGTGGCTGGAGGCTTTGCTTTGGCTTAGCCTGTTAGCTGCAGCCTTTTGGCTTGGCTTTGGCCTAATTGCTTAGGCCTTGGCCTGTGCTTATTTGTCTTGGGGAAATTTAAACATCTCATTTCTCCGGACCTCTCCCTGATCTCTCCATCTACATTCCCTTCCCTTCCCCTGAATTTCCTTTGGGCCCTGGGTGGAAGGGAGGGCTTGGTGATTGAATATTGTGGGTTTTAGTTTCTATAGACAAGTAGAATATCCTCAAATAAGTTACCCCTAGTTTTAGTGATTTAATAAGGACTTTACTTAAAAGGCAGTCAAATCTCCCAACTGGGAGAGCAAGCTCTCTCAGTCTAAACCTCTCCACGACCCATCCCCCACCATCACCCCCTCTCCCTAGCAGCAGTTTAGAAAATCCGGAACGTCTTTCCCTCTGACTAACCTGAGATTAATAAATCCCCTTGTTACCTATTCAAGCCTCTGATGAATCACTATATCAAAAATTGAGGTAAGGGCTAAAGAGGGAAGGAATCATTTTCTTTTTATTTCTTGAGAGAACTAGGGGCATCCATCTTGGCAGGAAGTACCTACCCAAGACTTCCTCCAGCCATCAGTTTGACTGGCAGGGAGAGGCCCTCTCGACTCCTCCCTCAAGAGACTTTAGAAACTAACAAGAGAAACCCTCCAGCCAAAACCTAAACATTTCTTACTGACCTTAATTTCCTCCCTGTATCCTCTGTCTCAAGCTTCTGGGAATAAACCTGTTTGAGCTGCCCTCTCCTACATACCCCATTTCCTTTATCTCCTATATACCTTCTCTTACCTTCTTTCCTCCTACAATCACTTTATAATCACCTAATATCCCCTTTATCCTTCCTCACACCCAAATTGTCTTCAAGACCTACTCAGATTGTTTATTTCTTGATAACATTAATTGGAGAGCAAAGTTAGCGAACTACCTAAAATCTATCTGATCCAACCAAAATGAAGTTAGCTAGGGTAATATTTATCCTATCTAGCATCTCAATGATTTCTTGGTCCCTGATGCAGGGGATGGTGGATTTTTGGTTTATAAGGGTCCCTAATTTCATGCAACAACTACTGAACATCTACGATTATTATAAATGGTGTGCTCTGACCCTGGCTGAATGTATTTGCTTCATCCCAACAGCCATAGCCATAATCCTAAAAATCTGGCAATTCCTTATGGTCTTGAAAAATGTTTTCTCTCACCTGTGGCAATGGTTTAACTCAATTACTTCACAAAAGAAAGATACTGATTCTGGGGAACTAGTAGATAACATCAGACTACTATTCCAAGTACTGAAACAGATAAGGGAAGGAAAGGAACTAGACAAGCACACAATTCTCCAGCTAGAGATTGTGGAGTCCAAATACCTAGGAAATAATGCCTCTAACAAATCAAAGCCCAATAACAACCAAACATCCACAAATTCCATAGTCTCTCTTTTACCAATCATAGACAGAACCATTGTGCAGCCTGGGGAAGGGATGGTATATGTAAAAACATATAAAGCATTCACTCCAAGTGACATGGAGGTGCTGAAGAGACATTTCCCAAAATTTTTTGAAAAACCTTTCAAAAGCATAAAAGAATTAAAAAGGGTGTTCACTTAATTTAATCCCAGTTTTGACGACGTGGAATTTCTTTTAGGGGAATTTTACTCTTCCTCAGAAAAGGAAAAATTCCTAAACGAAATGAGGACAAACCCAAATTTAACAGCCTGGCCATTGGTCCACCAGTATTTAAATTTTACCCAACATGCAAACCTTAGGTACTTGATCCAGTGTAGAAGCATATTTACTAGAAGCCATGAGAATTCATGCTAAAGAACCAAATTCATGGCAAAAATTTGAAAAATTAAGACAGGGAGAAGAGGAACATCCTAGCAGTTCCCTCGATAGAGTAATAGAGGCAGCCGAGACAATCCTGAGATTACGTGATACTCATGCCCAGGACACCATAGATCATATCCATAGGCAATTTGTAAAGGGAACATCAATCCCAATACAAAATTACTTTAGGCAAAACTGTCCACAGTGGGAATCACTGCCACTGGAGGATGTAAGACAATATGCTTCCTACATCCATGATTCAAAGCAAAAGGAAGCAAGGATAGCTAGACAGACTGAATCGGACAAGGATGAAATCATAGCTGAGAAAGCAGTTGAAACAGACCAGGAAAGAAAAAGAATTGGAGGAAATAAAAAAATTTGCCCTCCAAACTAGTAGGAGCCAAAATCAATACAGGCAAACCTACAATTAACAGCCAAAGACCAAAATCATTTTCCCCACAGTGCTTTCTTTGTGGACGTCCAGGTCATATTTTAAAATTTTGTAGATTTAGGCAACAAATTGATTTTTTCAAAAATGACAATTATAACCAAAGAGACAGAGGTATGAGAAGGACCTATTACAACACAAAATGGTCCAAAAACAATAATGATAAAAAGAGAAGTGAGGAAAGCAAACATGATGGTTCGTGCCGTAGCCATGAATGCAAGAAATTTAGCCAATCCCCATCCCTAGAAGAAATGGAGAGGTACATGCAGATGGGAACGAAGCCAAAGTCATTATGAATCGAGGTTCCTAATTTAAAAAGGTCTAATAGTTATAATTTGGGTGTGAGAGTGTGTAGCCTGAGAGGGAAAAATAATATCAAAAAAACTGGGCAAAACAGAACAGGTGTCTAAAGCAAGATGCACAGAATATCAAGATATGTCTGTGGTAGATAACCAACAATGAGAAGAAATAATGCAGATGCGTAGAGAAATATATGGCAATAGTAAGGATGATTATATAAGGGATCAGCTTTCTCATTCCATAACAGAAACATTGGATGAGAAGCATAAGGATCAATCAAGCAATTGCAACAGCTTGCATCATGAAGCTTTGCAATCTTGTTCAAAATCATCAAAAATTCAAACTCCTCTCTTTATTCCAAGTCTAAAACAATGGGGCAACTTGGATAAAGAACATTATGGTGAGGATTTACAATGTATCCAGAAAAGAATGCATTCAGTAACCTCAGGGGAGTTAAATGCCAAAATTTCATCCCATTCACTTGCTTCAGACACAATGTCACAGAAAAGAGGTTAGAGAGCAAACAAATCAGGATGTTGGCAAAGTCTTAACTTCAAAAGTGCAACTTTTGAGCTGCAGGGTGCTGGTGTAGGAAACTCTACATCCACCTTTCTCAACTCCTTAGCTGAAGAATTCCAACCTGAAGCTTGGGGAAGGGAAAGGGAGCTGTTGTCACCCCCAGTAGCCAGTGAGCTTGCTAATAACATCAGCAATGAAGCTTGTTCAGTGATTGAAGACAAAACACATCTGACTTCAGTCACACAAACTTCGGGGCAAGATAGGGAACATCAGTCAGCTTTTAAGTCAGTAGTCATACCTGAAGTCACTGAGATGTTACGTTTTGTTGGAAAAGCTTCTGGCCACTTAGTTAATCTATCCACTATCACTAAAGCATATTTCCATTCTGTATAAGTCTAGTGGCTCCTTATTGTCTATAGGATCAAATACAAAGACCTGCTTAACCTAGATCTCCTCCCCTACCTTTCCATTCTTTTTTACTTCTTATGCCCCACCATATAGTCTTTGATCCAATGACAACTTGTGGTTCTACAAACAAGACACTCAATCTCTAGACTCTAGGCAATTTCTCTGGCTTCCCCATGCTCTCTCCTTGTCTCTGCCTACTAGCTTCTCTGGCTTCCTTTAAGTACTACTAAAACCCTAACTCCTATAGGAAGTCTTTCCCAATCTCTTAATTCTAGAGCTTTCCCTCAGTTATTTGGTTCCTATTTATTCTGTATAGAACTTGTTTGTATATATATTTGTACTTCATTATTTGTTGTCTACCTCATCAGAATGCAAACTCCTTGAGGGTCTTCAGCCTTTTTTGTAATACAATATTTGGCACAGTGTCTGGCATGTAGTAGATATTTAATAAATATTTGTTTGCAATGAAAGAGGTGAGTGGGAGGGGGGGAAATTTTTTAATTGAAAATTTATTGGGGTAACTAGGTGGCTCAGTGGATAGAGAGCCAGGCCTAGAGACAGGAGGTCCTGGGTTCAAATCTGACCTCAGATACTGCCTAGCTATATGAGCCTGGGCAAGTCACTTAACAGCAATTGCCTAGCTCTTACCACTGTTCTGCCTTAGAACTAAAATTTAGTACTGATTCTAAGACAGAAGCAAGGTGTTTGTTTTTTAAACTCTATTAAATGGGGTAGCTAGGTAGCTCAATATATAAAGTGCAAGGCCTGGAGTCAGGAGGATCTGGATTCAAATTTGACTTCAGACACTCCCTAGTTGTATGGCCCAGGACAAGTCATTTAATCCTCATTACTTAGCCCTTGCTCTTCTGTCTTATAGTTGATACCAACACAGAAACTAAGGATTTAAAAGAAAGGGGGCGGCTGGGTGGCTCAATGGATTGAGAACTAGGCCTAGAAATGGGAGGTCACTGGTTCAAATCTAACCTCAGACACTTCCTAGCTGTGTGAACCTGGACAAATCCCTTAACCCCCACTGCCTAGCCCTTACAGCTCTTCTGCCTTGGAACTAATACCCAGTATTGATTCCAAGTCAGAAGGTAAAAGTTAAAAAAGAAAAAGAAAGCAAATCTATAAAAAATATTAACTGAAAATATTAAATTTAAAATAGTTTATATATAATATAATATATATAATATATAATATAATTATATATAATAGTTTACATTTTAAAATCTTCCATATCACTTTCTACATTCAGTCTTATATAGGACTACCAATTTCAGAGTTGAAAAGGCTCAGCAACCATCTTGTCCAAAATTCTTAATAGACAAGAAAACTGAGTTCCAGAGGGAGGGCATACGGTACCCTAAGTCACACAGGTAGTAACAGAGTTATTCTGATCCTTGGACTCTCAATCCAGTGTTATTTTCCATTTCATTTTAACATCTTCCTCCTCTGTTTCTTCAAATAGCTTATGAGCAAAGTATCCAATGATGAGGACAACAATGTTGAATCTGAATTAATTGACAAAGAAATCTGGCTAAGTTTCTGAGTAAGGCAAAGGATACTTGGAAATGTCAACAGAGCAATGTTGGAATTACATTCATGTATATTCTAACAGAAGAGCTGCAAAGCATGTCCTAAATTCACCCTGTGTTTCCTACTATGACACCACCAGGGTGAGGGAATGCTGGGCAGAGGACATTCCATTATGGTACAGGAGAAGTTGGGGAAGAAGTCTCCATTCACTGGAGGACACTACTACTAGGATACACAAGGCATCATCCAAGGAAGGAAAGATTTCTGGAAGGCATAACCATGGCTGGACATAGACTCCCCTTATAAAGAAATTCAATTAAAGGCACTGGCAAAAAGATCTTCCACTTGCTCAGTTGCAACTTGAATCTTCCTTTTATTCAACTCTGTGCCAGTCACCAAGATGGGAATAAATCAACTAAATATTTATTAAATGCTTACTATGTGCTCAGCATCATGCTAGATATTATTCTCCAAGAGCTCAAAAGACAACAGGAGAAACAAAGTTTCACCTTATCTCTCATCTTCCATGAAAAGGCTATGGGCTAGGAAGAAAGATATACTGTATTTGGCATCAAGAATGTCTGGGTTCAAATCTCAAGTTTTGCCACTAACTTTCTGTGTGTCCTTGGGTAAAACCTCTCTCCCTCTTTGGGCCTTAGTTTCCTCATTTATAAAACAATAAAGCTGTATTAGATGACCTCGAGGCCTATTCATACTTTTCCCCATGCCCCACCACTCTCAATCTCTTCCTACAAACCGAATTTTCAACTTCATCCCTCAAGGGCAAGTGGAAGCAGCATTTGGAGTCAGGAGAGACCAAGGTTTGAATCCTTCTGACACTTTCTGGCTGTATAGCCATGGGCAGGTCATAACCTCTTGAAGGCCCAGTTTCCTCATTTGAAAAATAGGGATAATAATGCTTACTTCAGAGGGTTGTTATAAGGATCAAATGAGAGAATATAAGTGAAATTCTTTGTAAACCTTAATGTGCTATTGAAATATCAGTTTCTGTCATATCATGGGACAGTGTAGTGCAATGGATAGGCTCGATCTCAAAGACCAAGAAGACCTGTGTTCAAATCCTGTCTCTGATATTCTCTGGCTTATGAGTATTCCCCAATGTTCTATCATAGGTCCTTTTCTCTCTTAGTTTAACCAATGAGAGCTGACAAGGTTATCATCTCTATGCAGATGACTCAGAGATTAAATATGCATATATCTAGCTCCAGTTTCTCCTCTGATCTTCAGTCCCAAATTATCAATTACTTATTGGAAATTCAAATTTCATGTCCCAGAGATATCTCAAACTCAACATCTCCCAAACAGAATTCACTATCTTTTCTCTCCCAGACTCACCCTCTTTCAAACTCCCCTTTTTGTCTCCCAAGTTTATAATCTCTGTGTCATCCTGGATTCCTCACTCTCCCTCATCCCTTATAGCCAACCAGTTCCCAAATCATTTTTTTCATTTAATTTTTAAAATCCTGAACTTAAACACCAAAACTAGAACATTTCTGCCATATACAGCAGAACTCAAAAGAAGGCTATCTCCATTTTATACCACTTGATTTTTTTTTAAACCTTTACCTTCCGTCTTGGAGTCAATACTGTATATTGGCTCCAAGGCAGAAGAGTGGTAAGGGTAGGCAATGGGGGTCAAGTGACTTGCCCAGGATCACACAGCTAGGAAGTATCTGAAATCAGATTTGAACCTAGGACCTCCTGTCTCTAGGCCTGGCTCTCAATCCACTGAGCTACCCAGATGCCCCCTCCACTTGATTTTTTAAAGAACAACTTCCACACATTCCTTTCAAAATCATCCTACTTGTCTATACTTCTCCTTTGTGCATTTTAAAAAAATGTTTCAATGGCCCTCTTTTTTTGGCATCAGTATTGCTGAAGTCCCTCTCCATCCTCCAACTAAAAAAAAATCAAAGAGAAAAAAGTTCTTGTAAAAAATAAGTAGAGTTAATCAAAATTAATCCATCCAATGGCCATTCCCAAAAATGTCTGTCTCTTTCTGCACCCTGAGTCTGTTCCCTCTCTTGTCAGGAAGTAGATAACATGCTTTATCATTAGTCTGCCTCTGGTCTCTTCTCACTCAAATATATCCTCCACTCCATCAGTTGTCAAAGTGATTTTCCTAAAGCACAGGTCTAACTGAGTCACCCTTATGCCTATTCAATAAACTCAGCTCCTTATTATCTTCAAGATTATATATAAAATCCTGTTTAACTTTTGGAAACAACTTCATAACCTGGCCTCTTCCTTCAATTTCTTCATCTGTAAAATGGGGAGAATAATAGTGCTTACCTCTCAAGGTTGTAGTGAGGGTCAAATGAGATATTTGTAAAAGGCTAAGCACAATGCTATAGAAATGTTAACTATTGTTATTATTTCCTTTCAGTCTTCTTACCCTTCACTCTCCTCCAGGTTCTTAATGTTCCACAAACCTTCCATCTCCAAACAGTCCTTTTCACTGGTAGGGCCTATGTTTAGATCTTCTGCTCCCCAAACCCCAAACCCCACCCCCACCTCCTAGCTTCCCTGACTTCAAGACTCAGCTCAAATTCCACCCTGAGCAGGCTCTTCCCCACCTACTTGTGCCTTTCACAGTGAGATTCCCTTCCATTTATGCTGTATATATCTTGTTTGTACCTAGCTATAGCCATGTTTCTCCCATTATAATAGGAATTCCTGGAGGACAGGGAAACACATTTTTACCTTTCTTAGTATCTCAAGTCTTTAGCATATAGTAAGAGCTTAGTAATATTTGTTGACAGACTAATTCTCCAGCACCATGTACCATACAAGAAAATAGAAAATATCATGTAAGATCAGGTGCTAATCTGTGTTTTATCAGCAATAAATGCAATAGGAAATGATCAGTGAAGGCTAAAATTCTCAGGAAAGGTTTCTGAAAGGTCAGACAAAGGAAGGCAGTATGGCCTGATAGAAAGAGCACTGAATTTGGATTCAGAACACCTAGGTTTAAATCCCGATTCTTCCACTTATTAAAGATGTGACTTGGACCAGTTACAACTTTGGGAGGAATTCTGGTTTCTTCACCTCTTTAAATGAGGTTGAACCAAATTATCTCTAAGGTCTCCTTCTAGCTCTATATCCTATGAATTACCTGCCTTTCAGCAATCACTAGATATTTTAAAGTATCCTATGTCATACCCCTTTCATTCAGTCCCTCTACCTTGCTGCATAGTTAGACTACAGTGGCTCTCTCTACCCTAGAGGTGTCAAACATGGCCCCAGAACGCCCCAAACTCTTCCCCAGGAATTCCTGAACCAGAATCAAATGTAATTGGGAAATATTTAACAAAATCAATAAAAATACAATAAAATACAGATATTTCATTTTAAAACTGTAAATATATGGCTGGTAAGGATCCTTACCTTGAAATAGATGGACCTAGTTGCTATTTGAATTTAATCCCACTGCTTTACCCTTTGCATGCCCAATTTCCAGCTCCATGTATTCACAGAGACCAAACACCAGGCCTAGAATTCTAGTACTTGCTTCAGAATCTTTCTTCAAAGATCAGGTCAGGTGCAATGAAGCAATTTCCCAGCTGAAGGTCATCCCTCCTTCCCCCACCTCCCATCTTGCTCTGTCTTCTATTAGAGCTTTTTTTACTGAGTATTTTTTTAATTTTGAGTATTCCTTATCCCATTCCCCAAAATTTATGCTCCTCAAAGACAGAACTATAACTTTTATCTTTGCATCCCTGAAGCCTATCATAGTGTTTTGTACAGAGAAGGAACATAATAAATGTTTAATAAAAGAAAGACTCGGACCTTGAAAAAGTGGTAGAATTTAGACAAGCAGAAGGGGGTGGGGGAAGGCAAAGGGAACATCATGAACAAAAAAAACCAAAACAGGTGGATAAGAGAAAAATCAACCTAAGATTGGCATGTGTATAGAAATATAAGCTATTCAAAGAAACCAATTCAGAAACAAGAGAGAAGAGAGAAAAAAAGAATGAGAATGTGTATTGGGGTTTAGGAAGAGAGAGAAGGTGGGGAGAGGAAGAAAGGAAATTATTTAATAAAAGCAGCAAGAGTAAATAAAACAACACTCCAAAGCCCTGAAGGGATTAAGCAGTAATAGAGCAAGGGAATGGACAGAAACCCTGTGGGGCTTAGAAAAAACCCACACAAAAATTCTATAGGTTTAAAAATAGATAATAAACCATCTCCAAACAAAACAAACTTAAAGGGCTTTTGAAGAACATTAGTAGAAATTTCATCATTCCAAATTGTTCTCTTTAGACTAATGCAGGGAAGTGAACCCTTCTCTTCTGAGCATTGAGGACAAGGTCTCTACAAAATAAGTAGCCTCACTTGGCAGGCCTTGAAAGTTTTGTTGACCCTGACTTACTTTCATCCTAAAGAGAGCATCGAGGAAATCCTGTTATTTTGCTCCAAGAGGATCTGATGACTCAGTGGCTGATCTAGTGTCATTACCCAAGGTTCACTTTAAAGAGAAGACCAAACACCACCCAAAATACATCCTGCTTTCCAGCAAGTCTCTTTCATTCTTGCAGCAAAAGGAAAGGAACAACATTTGGGTATGACACCAAAATACTTAATTCTTACAGATACCCACAGACAAAAAAGAGATCAAAAGAGTGGGTAAAGTGCAGGAGTTGGATATTTAGGAAAACCTGAGTTTGATCCCAACCTCTGACACTTACCAGATATACTAGATACTATTATATGTAACAAGTACATATGTCACAATCTCTCTGAGCTTCAGTTCCCCCTCTGTAAAACAGGATATCAAATATGTTACCTTCCTCACAAGATTATTATAAGGAAAGCATTTTATAAACCTAAAAGCATTATATAAATGGGAGTATTTATTCTCAACAACACATTGGGACAGGAAACCTCAAGCCCTAGAAAAGGGACTCACCTACTCCTTGGGGTGAAGGGAGAGGACAGAAATAGATTCTGAGACATTAGTTTCCTGGTCTTAGTTGGTTTGTGTCAAATCTTTACAGTTAGCCTGAATTTCCCTTTTTTGCCTTTTATAATTAGTATATAACATGTTTAAGACCACCTCATGATCCCTATGAACTTTTCTAGTTCCACACAAATGAAAACTGCTAATTCTGAATTATAATGACTTAATTCAAAAGAGAAATATTTCCCCCAACAAGCCTTTAGTTATAGCTATATATACAGTATTTACATATGTTTCTAGATTTACAAAACATGTTATGAATATTATCTCATTTTGTCCTTATAACAACCCTGTAGGAAGTAGCTGCTATCATTATCCCCGGTTTACAGATGAGGAAACTAAGGCTGACAGAGCTTGAGTGACTTAGCCAGGGTCACACAGCTAGTACATACCCAAGTCTGAATTTGAACTTGGGTCTTCCTGACTTCAGACCCATTATCACTCTACTGCATCAATTTTTAACTGCTTCTATATAAAGAAAAAGAAAAGTCCCCAGTCTCCCAAAAAAAGACCCAGGGAGAAAATAGGTACATATCTCTAAGGACCCAAAGATAGCACACTGAAGGAGTGTGCTTAAATCTGAATTCTAGTTTTGCCAATTAGACCTTGGGCAAGTCCTAGTTGTAGTTCAGTTTCTTCAACTATAAAATGGGTATAATAATATCTGAACTACCTGGCATGAGATTCAAATGAAATAATGGATGCAGAGTACAAAACATTTGTAAACTATAAAATGCTATGCAAATATGAACTATTATGAGTCAAATTAGTCTATAATTTCATCAGTGTTAGTATTTCTCTCAACAATGCTAATGACAATCTCTGCCAATTCTGTACTTCTTGCTATAAGTTTGCTATGGGAGATCCTCTCAGTGTACCAGGGTCCTTCTCTATTTCTCCTGGTGTCTAGAACAGCACTTAAGGAGTGCTGACTGGTCATTGCTCACTCTTGACACATAACCATTTTTTTTCCCACTCATATTTCTTTGATGACACCTTTTTCTCCAAGGAAAGAGCCACAGCCCAGAGGCCACATCAAAGAGGAATTTGCCAGACATGGCGAGGTCCTCCAGATGCTCCTGTTTGTAGATGACAACAATCCAGGCTGCACCAAGCAGATGCTCAGAGCCTCCTGAATGAGATATTTAATCACTCATGGGCTGGAACAAGAAAAACCAAGTCAATGAATATCTATTATCAAACAATATGTAGTTATATAGACAACCTACAGAGCTTGTCCATTGGCATATATATGTACATATAGGACAGGAGATAAAAAGATGCAATGAGTTGGACACATTAGGCACAAAATTTAAAAGAAGGAGGAGAGTTGACAAGATTTGACTTTGGAAACTGCAAAGTTATTTTATTGACCCAAACCTCCTAAAACAAAGGTTCAACTTTTTAATGATTACTGGTGTTATAACACCACAGATAATAGAACTCTACAGTCTTCAAAGAACTGAAAATTTATATCTCCCAGAGAGTAATAAAAGGATATGAGGTGGGTATGAGCAAATTGTAACATATCACAGCAATTATCATCACAAATATTTATATATTATGTGGAAAATTAATACAACTGTAAAAATTTTTGTTTGTTTGAAATCTTTATTTAATTAATTAATTTAGAATTTTTGACCATGGTTACATGATTCATGTTCTTTGCCTCCCCCCAGCCAATGAGCAATTCCACCTGGTTTTACATATGTCACATTGATAATTTTTTTTTCACATTGATAATTTTTATATGAAACCTCTCTTAAGATTTAGAAGGTAAGTCAGTTTGCAAGTTAAAGTAACTTACTACCAGATCTCAAAGCATTTACCCTAGGTTGGCTTCTGTTACTAGCAGGTTATAAATCTGTTCCTTGTTTATCTGTAAACAAGAACTCTCCTGGGTGATAAAATCAGCAAGCTCTAGCTGCCATTTTGGACTATAGTGACCCCACCAGGTGATTCTTGGCCTCCTTAAGACCTGCCTCTTCCTGTGATAAAGTAAAAAGGGAGACGCTGAAGTCTCTTAAGTCCATCTTTTTGGTAGTGGTTTATCAATCAGAAATCTCCAGGAGATGGATTGAGTGATGCATATTAGCATATACTGGGCTGCCCTTTCCCTCCTTCTCTTTTGCTCCTCTCTCCTGCTCAGCTGCTCTCATTTGACCTGGCTCTCAGCTGACTGTGCAGGCTATTGCCCAGCTTCAAGTTCTTTGGCGTCTGTTAGGACTGTGGAAGGAGTCCACTGGCTCTTTAGCTTGTCTTGAGCAGTCTATTAATAAACTAACGTTAAAATTAAGAAATGCAGCCTCCAGAGAATTTCAAACTTCACATGTACTAATAATAATAGAACCAATGGCAATACTTCATAGTAAATAGAGAGCTGTCCTCAGACCCAGGAAGCCCTGGGTTCAAATCACAATTTCAACACACTTTGGCTGAGTGACCGCAGACAAGCCATTTAAATGTTCAATGCTCCAGGCAACATCAAGGGGAAAAAAGGGGGTGGGAGGCAGCAAGGCAGTCCAGTAGATAGAGTGCTAGGCTTGAAATCTGGAGGTCCTGGGTTCAAATCTGGCCCCAGACACTTCCTAGCTATGTAATCCTGGACAAATCACTTAACTTGCCTAGCCCTTGCCACTCTTCCTTCTTAGAAATGATACTAAGACAGAAAGTAATGGTTTAAAAATAAATAAATGATTTGCAACAAAGGTACCAAACTGCATTACCAGGGAGTTTCCTAGATCAGTTGAGGTCTCTATGAGAGCCAGTGGATTCATTAGAACATAAACTTCAAAGCTCAAAAAGTAACAATGGAGAAAGAAGGAATCCCAGAGATTATCTAGATCAATTTGTTCCTTTGGCAGATGAGGAAACTGAGGCCTAAAGTGCCTTGCCCAAGGTCAAACAAGTTAGTGTCAGTCAGAAATGAAACTCCAGTTTCCTATTACACTGTTCCTTCTATCTCTAACTGCACCCAAACTTACACACATCTGTCTTGGTTTCCTTAACCATCTTTAGCCTATTTTTATCCCCATTCAGCTGGTTGCTCTATTCTGAACTATAACCCCAGAGACATAAGCAGATGAGATTTTTTTTAAATAAAAAAAAGCCAACCCATACACAAAGCCCCACCCGTCACCATTTCCTCCTATCTCTGCAAGTAAGCCAGAGAAACTCAAGTTTTAAAATGTTAACATTTCAGAAGCTTAATAGCATTTTTTCCCTAATCAATTCCTCCCTTCCTTTTCGCTCTCCTTGCCTCAAATACTTAAAAACCAGCCTACATTAGGTGTTAATAGCTTGTCAGTTCTCAATTTAAAGAGAAAGGTGTTTTCAAGTTCAGCAAGTGTTGAAAAAGAAAATTGTCTTCAGCCAACAAGCTAAGGAAAGAAAACATTCGTCTTCACTTAAACAGTCACAATATTCAACTCTTGTGCAGGGACCAACTTGCCTGCCAAATTAAGGCTGGAAAAAAAAAAAAACAACCCAAAACATGTATGGACAAATTACTAACTCCTGCACAACAAAGAGGCTACAGCAATAAAAAGTTCAAAACTAAACTGTCTTAGTAGCAGTTTTTCCAGAATAAAATCTTTTTTTTTTTTTTTTAAACCTTGTACTTCGGTGTATTGTCTCATAGGTGGAAGATTGGTAAGGGTGGGCAATGGGGGTCAAGTGACTTGCCCAGGGTCACACAGCTGGGAAGTGGCTGAGGCCAGATTTGAACCTAGGACCTCCTGTCTCTAGGCCTGACTCTCACTCCACTGAGCTACCCAGCTGCCCTAGAATAAAATCTTTTTGCCTCGTTTTCTGGTTACTAGTGCTTAAGGGAACAAATCCTCCAAACCACACTAAATCTGAATAAACTTATATCATCCCCAGTGGAACCAGCACTGCCAGAAAAAAACTATAAGTCTTTCCATCTTAACCAAACTCTGCTTTCCAGAAATTTCCCCCCTGTTTCTTCTCTGCTTCCCTATCACAGAATCTCACAGTCAACAGGGATCTTGGTGGTCAAATAGGAATTTTTATTAAATTCAGCCAATAAGCAGTCAGCCAGCCTTTGCATGAGCAGCTCTGAGGAGGTACCCAACTTCCCAAGCCAGTTCCATTTTATTTTTGTATATCTCTAACTGTTAGGAACTTTATCTTTACATCAAGTCTAAATCTCTCTCAATACTGATCCTAGTTGTGCCCTCTGGGACCAGGCAGAACAATTCAGAGCCCTCTTCCATAAGAGCTGTTCAGAGAAAATAGCAATCATATTCCACATCATTGTCTTCTGTTCTCCAAGTTAAAGGGTCACCATGTTGGTCACCCTCTAGCTCATCAATGTCCTTAGTAAAATGTGGGGTCCAGGACTGAACACAATATTCCAGATGTGGTCTGACTAGGGGAGAAGACAGAGGGGCCAGCATTTATGGTGTTTGGGACACTATACATAACAATGTGGCTTTGGATTACCAGTGGTGTTGGTTGTCACTTGCATACTAATGACTTGTATAGAGGCCACTTGTGATCCACTGAAACCCTAGATCTTTTTTAAATTTAAAACCCTTACCTTCTGCCTTAATATCAATTCTAAGACACTTTACTACCAATTCCAAGACAGAAGAGTAGCAAGGGCTAGGCAATCAGTTAAGTGACTTGCCCAGGGTCACATAGCTAGGAAGTATCTGAGGCCAGATTTGAACCCAGTCTGGTGCTCTATCCACTGGGCTACCTACAAACTCCTGGCTAGCCATACTTCCCCTATCTTGTATTTGTAAGACTGATTGTTTGGGCCCTAGTCTAAGACTGTATATCTTATCCTTATTAACTTCACACTATTATATTTGGCCCAGATCTTTACTAACCTTGCTGGGTTTTCTATAGTGGTAATCAAGCGACACAGTAGATTAAGGACTGCATCTAGAGCAAAAAAGACTTATGCTCAAATCTAGCCCAAGACAGTTATCAGTTGGGTGACTTTGGGAAAGTTCCTTAACCTAGATCTGCTTCAGTTTTCTTAAAGAACCTTTCTAACCCAGGGTGGTTGAGACAATTAAATGAGATTTGTAAAGCAATTAGCATAGTACCTGGCACAAAGTAAGTACTAAATAAATACCTGTTTCCTTCCTTCCTAGTCTATGTCTCAGCTTTGAATCAACTGCCAATTTGATTTCAAATACCCCTCTGTGTTTTTATTCAAGTCACTGATTAAAGTGTTAAAAGGCATAGGATGAAACATAGGGAGAACCATCCCTGGAGCATTCCAAGAGGGACCCCAGATCTCTTTCCAAGCTAACAAAGACACCCATTAGAGGCTATTCTTTAGGAACAATTTAACCAGTGACAAACCACCTAACTGTTCTACTGTCTAGCCTTCATGTCTCCATCATATCTACTATCCATCATACTAAGAAAGTAGAGCAGAAATTAGGGGTAAGTAGCCTACTCTCCCTTCCTCTAGGTAAAGTATAAACCTTTCAATGGTCATCTGATAAAGGTACAATCCTAAGCACCCAGCTATAAATTATTTTCTTTCCCTTGGAAACTTCTGACAAGTTTCTTCTACTTTTCCTTTAGCAAATCTGACAAAAAGATTATTGGCTGAATGCTAAAATATCTTTCACCATCCATCCGTTTCCAAGGCAATTCCAAATTGGTCCACTTTCTTCTTAGATTGTCCCACCTCTCCTAACATGCTTTTATTGAAATTAGGAAGGGATAATTCATACAGGCAAACTCACTGTGACTCTGATCCCAATCAACATTTGGCAACAATGGCACTGACATTGTAACTGCACTCCACTGGAGTGCTGGCAAAATTCTGCTGTAACCTCCCTGTCCTTGCAAACAGGATGGTCAGAACTAGACTGGAGGCTTGGCACACTAACACCCCCAAGTATCCACCTATTAGCTATCCCCTTTATAACATTTGTTTCTAGGGAGCTAACTGTTCTCAGTAATGACACACTCAAACATGAGAGACAGGCCTAAACTCCTAAAACTCCTAATTAAAACAAAGAACTTATTCCCTTTCAATGCTACCAATCAAAGTTCCCTTTGTCAGTCCTTTTTCCTAACCTTGCAAAAGTATAATACCACAGGAAAAAAAATACTAATATGGTAAGATAAATTGTGAGAGCTGGAAGGACTCTTAGAAATCATCTAGTTTGGTGCCCACATTTTAAAGATGGGTAAATTGAGGCCTGGAGAGGGGAAGTGATTTGTTTGCTGTCATAGAGGTGGCAAAGGTTCAACTGTATGTCTTCCAACTCCAAAGAAATGCTCTTTGTTAATAAACTCCCCTGGCTCTACTGGGTCAACTAAGTGGCGCAATGGATAGAGGTCCAGCCGAGAGTCAGAAAGATTCTTCCTTAGTTCAAATCCTGCCTTGGACACTTACTAGCTATGTGACCCTGACCAAGTCATTTAACCTCATCTGCCTCATTTTCCTCATCTGTCAAATGAGCTGGAGAAGGAAATGGCAAACCACTCCAGGATCTTTGCCAAGAAAACTCCCCAAAACTGGCTCATGAAAAATTAGATGCAACTGAAAAATAATGGAATAACTGGCTCTGCCCAGTCTAAAGTTTCATGAAATATCTTTTGTTTAAAACCCTTAACTTCCGTCTTAGAATCAGTACTGTGTATTGATTCCAAGGCAAAAGAATAGTAAGGGCTAGGCAACAGAGGATAAATGACTTGCCAAGGGTCACACAGCTAAGAAGTATCTAAGATCAAATATGAATCCAGAACCTCCTGCTTCTAGGCCTGGCTTCCACCTGTTTTAAAATTTATCCTCTTATAAGAAGTTATTCAAATGTCTACAGTGAGGGGTTCCTAATATTTTTGTTGAAAAGAGGGGCCCACTGTCCTGATGGCAATTGCCTCAGTCACCCACTACATCTAGACCTCGATTCAGCCACAAGTCACTTCTATCCCCTGGCATCTCCTCAGTCGTCAACATGTCCTTTTCCAAGCCCTGGAGAACAGAACCCTCTAAAGTCTCCCTCCTCTACTTTCTACTTCAGAAACTACAAATAAACCAACTCTGTCACTGCTCCTAGAAAAGTTGTTTCAGTCTACTGCCCTGTGGCCCTATGAAAGGCAGCTATGGATGGAGTGCTGGACCTGGAATCAGGAAGACCTATATTCAAATCCAGTCTCAGGCACTTACTAGTTAAGTGACCCTGGGCAAGTCACATAACCCTGCTTGCCTCAGTTTCTTCATCTATAAAATGGGGATAATAATTATCTACCTCTCAGGGTTGTTGTGATGATCAAATGAGATAATATCTGTAGAGAACTTAGCCTTATGTGCCTGGACAGTATATAAATGTTTATACTCTTTTCTTCCCCCTAAAAACCATCCCTGTAACTTTCCAAAGCAAAATATTTCTCCTTGGCCACCACTTTTCTATATGAGTAGTCTTCCCTGCCTTCAAACTTTTGTGACTGATGTGGCACATCATAAAGGCTTAATACATTTATTTTCAATTCATTCCTTTAAGAGTAATTTCTCATTTCCCTATAGGCTCAAAACTCTTTACATTTACTTTGTATATATTTTGTATTTATTTACCTGTGCATATGTGATTTCCCCCAAATAGAATGTAAATTCATTGGGACTGGAAATTGCCTTTGTAATCCTAGCTCTTATCAGCACAGAATCTGTCACTTAATAAGAACCTGAATAAATGAAAAATCAAAGTAGGGAGTGTGTCCTAAGCAGATCACAGGGTCTATAGCACACATCCTCTGGAATCGACCAGGTCTCTGGGTTTCTAGCTGTGGCCCCCTCATTTATATAGCACTAATGTTTTGCCAGAAATAGCCTACCAGTTCTCAAGCAGTTAGGAGGCTGAAGCTATCTAGGCGATGACCAAATCCATGAAAGCATCACAGCTAAAACCCCAGGAAAACCCAAGAAGGCAGCCTGAACTTCATCATGGACAGGTGATGATTTTCCAACCTTTAGGAAACCAGTGGAGAAAAGAGGGAAATCTAGAACCTATCTATTATGCTTGCTTATATACCAGGTCAATTCATTTTCTGGGCTCATCTGACCCTGCACACTCTTCACTCTTCATGAAATGTTACTTGCCTTTTTATTTGCCTGAGCTCACCTCCTTTAAATTCTCCTGACATTTTGTACATCAAATTAGGGAGTTTCATAAGACGGAAGAGAGCACAGCACATTGCCTTGGCAACAGAGGTCAAAAGAACTAACAAATGGTAAACATCAGAGAAGGAGGGTACACAGGCAACTGGTGCCAGAAATTCTCAGAGGTCATGCATATGGGAAGTTTTCAGGAACGTCTCTAAGTCCCGGGCATATGTGTGTATGTATATGTATATGTATGTCAACATATATACATACATATATACATACACACACATATATATGAGATCATAAGGAAAGATATACACACAAACATGGGGGGAGAGGGATGGATAGATGATAGATATGCTAAAAATAGTCATACTTTTATGACCATATAAACCACACCTCAAAACAGATTATAAACAGCAGTGATTTCTGTCCCTCTGTTTCTTCAATACAAGGGTCTGGTTCACCTGAGACTGGAACTTCTAACAATCCCCTAATTTTCACGAGAGCTGAGTGTCTCACAATGCTCTGGATATTAAGGTGCCATGAAATAAACATTTTAAAAGTAAAATCATGAACTTCAATAACTAACCAGGTGATAATCAGGTGTTTTAGAAAAGAGCAAATTTTACTTTCCCAAAAAATTACTAACCAGTACCCTATAACATCTAAGTCATTTATAACCAAAATCCACTGTGGTAGCTGAGCATTCTTAAGCTAAACAACCTAACTACAGTGCTAATGGAAAGATTTTCAACATCATTTTCTTAGATGCTCCAATACATGCAAAAGAAAATGTAGTAAGATGCTCAAAGCTTTAGTAAATGGGAGAGTCTCCTCCTCAGAAGTAAAAATAAGCACGTCAGCATCTTTTGAAGACTTCAAAAAAAAAAAAGGACAAAAAGTAATCTTTTCTAGACCCAAGAGAAAGCACTAAGATTCATATAGAGAACTTGGGAAAGGCTGAAAAAATGTAAAACTGAAATGTTATCTTGAGTGAAACTTCCTGAGGTTACTGAAGAAATAAGATTTCAAAAGTCAGCCAGTAGAGGACTCAAATGTGTAGCAACTGCAAAACGAACCTTCTGGAGACCAAAGCTCCACTTTGGGCAATCAATCACTCACCACTCTACCACCATTGGTGAAGGTATGATAGGGCAGGGTCATAGTATGGGGGATTAAATAAAGAAGTTTGCACAAAATCTATCTTGCAACTCTCCCATGCACTACTGCCTGGGATAGCAGAGGGTACAAAACCAAAGCAAAAACAAATCCACAGGAAAACCACACTAAACGGTAACCTAGAGAGCACCCAAAGAGTCCCAGGCCTCTCTGCTCCATTCTGTTTTCAGAGGTGAGAAGCTATAGCCCCAGTCCAAAGAAAAGCTGTTCTAGCACTTGTTTGATGTGGGAATAGCAGAGCCTCAGTATACAACTGGCATAGTACACACAGAATTTGAAGCATCATCACATGGTTCCAGATGTGAATGATAAAACCTGTAACAACACCTTAAGCCAACAAACATTTCTTACACTACTATAAAATGTAGTTCAAAAAAAAGAAAGTTTGTTCCACATTCCAAGAGTAGTGCTTCCTGCAAATGACAGGTCTTTCCTCCCCATCAGACCTTCCCAGAATGTGGCCTTTATTTGACCACAATGAAAATAAAGTTACTGTCACTCTAGCCTTCATCAATAAGAGCATCACTCTCAAGAATATTTAAAAGGTAAACATTTTATGCGAAAATAAGAATTACTCAAATACCTGAAGGTCCTTCCAAAGAGTCAGATTCCAGTTTAAAATCAAGTTAGTAAATATTAAGTGTGGATGGATATCTAATCCTGGATTTCATGTTAGTATAAGCATTTACACACACAACCTAGGAAAATTACAGTTGGCACATTTTCCAAGGGGAGTGAGTTTTCCTTTCACTAAAAACTATGGCCAATGATTAAGCCTCCTCAGATACAAATGTGTAAGGGGAATGGGGTAAGAGTGAGGAGTCAAATCTTTTGATTGGATGATTAAAAAAAAAGTTCTGAAGTTGTTTTCTGAAAAGCTCCAGTTTTAAACATTATATATACCCAAAGCATTCCTAGCAAATCCAAACACCCCTCTCTCCCCCTCCTTCCAATCATTTCTCCAAAATACTCCAAATTGCACTCATTATACATAAAGTCCAGACACAGACTCTGAGACAGGAGATCTGGAAGGACCCCACTCCCCTTAACAGAAGCTAATTGCATCTTTAAATATCAGACCTCCTTGCTGCCCAACAAACAGGCTAAATGACACTTACCTAGAGGACTCTCACCTCCATTAATTATTCCCCTTATCCTCACCCCTCAGATTCTAACCACCCACTCAGGGGGAAAAAAAGTGCCACCCACATCCTTCAAGATCATCATCTCAGAAACACCCACTTCAATGTCACCCTCCTAAACCCAAAATTAGTTCTAAATTCAACCATCAGTACACTCTTCCCCTCCTACCTAACGAAAGTCCCCATGCCACCCCAAATCTCAGCGTTCCCCTCCAAAAGGGGTGATCCCCACCAACCCCAGAGCACTCCTAGCAGGTTTCTCACTCTGGCTCTCAAGCCCCAAAATCATTGCCACCAGAAAGCTACCTTCTTCTCACTCCACAGCTTCCCACTCCCTATTCCCCCAAAAACCTCATTAATTGCCTTCTGTCCAGAAGGCTTTCTCTCTGAAGAGATTAATAGAATCATAGATTTTGAGTAGTAAAAGACCTTTAATCTGATCTAATTCCCTCATTTTACAGTTGAAAAAGAGATTGAAAGAGGTTAAGTAATTTATCCAAGGTCATACAGGCATTAAGAAGCACAGGTGGAATTTGAACCCAGGTCCTCTGACTCCAAATACATCATTGTTTCAACTACATTAACCTCTCTCCCTGTTTCCCTCTTCCCCAAGACCCTCCCGCATCCCCTTCTTCCCCAGTTTCGACCCCCTTGTCTTCTTCTCCTCTAATTTCAAACCCCTCCAGTCCAGTCCCGTCCTTCCCCCAGTCCTGACTCAATACTCCTAATTCCCCTCAACCCATCCTCACCCCTTCTCCCATTCCCCCAGCCAATTTCATTCCCTTCAATCCAGCCTAGCCTAGCCCAGCCCCCCTCCCCAATCCCAGCCCTGC
>NC_058130.1:727861389-727876656 GCF_016433145.1 Gracilinanus agilis | reverse complement strand
GAAGGGAAGGAAGGAGGAAGGAAGAGAGGAAGGGAGGAAGAGAGGCAGGGAGGGAGGGAGGGGGAAGGGGGAAAATAAGGGAGGGCGGAAGAGAGGAAGGGAGGAAGGGAGGAAGATGAGTAAAGAAATTGTAGAGTAAGGAAAGGGGAAAGGGAAGTAAAAGTAGGAAGAGGGGAGGAAATCAGGAAAAGTCAGTGAAATGGGGCCAGTCAACAGTCCCCATGAGTTCAAGGTGCCTGAGGAGGTGTGACTGGTCTGGCGGGCCTTCTAAGGTACCTGGGACCCCTAGTGGTTGAACTTGTTATGGATAAAAAGACCAGGCAGGGAGAGACCGAGAGCAGGAAGAGGGACAATAGAGAACAGAGATGGGCAGACAGAGCTAGATCTCCCTCTGCTCCTAGCAGGGAAGCCCCTCGATCCCCTCCCTCCCGGGTCTCCCCTTGGTTGAAATGATGCCCTGACTCACAGGTCTTTGAGGCTGGGAGCCCTCACCCGGAGCGGGGCAGCCCCTACCCCAGAGTTCCCAGCTTTCTCTGCTTCTTAGGGGGGAGAAGGGCCGGTGAGAATAGGGCCTATGACAACCCCCACCAGAGCCTCAGTGTCTCTGCCTCCCCCTTCATCTCCCCAGCCCCAGCCCAGCTGCAGCTTGGCTGCACAAGCCTGCCTGGGAAGCAGATGGTTGCCAGGGCAACAGGCTGATGACGCACTCTTCGATCTGTGCCCCGTGAGGGGAGCCGGCTCGTGGCCCTGGCACGAGGCTATGCAGAGGGACCCCCTCAGCAACCAGCCCAACCCTCTCCTCAGATAACCTCCCCATCCTTCACCCCAGCCCCAAACCCTCCCCAAATTCCCTGACCCCAAACTTTTCCCAATTCGCCACTTCTCCATCCCGTCCCTCCTCCTCCAGGTCCCTTTCCTCTGTCATTTCTCCAGCCCTACCTGACCTCTCTCTTCCCAGCTTTGCCCGTCCCCTTCACCCACCCCATCCCTCATTTCTGTTGGCCTTCTCCTGTCCCTAGGCCCTCCCTTCACCTCATTCCTCACCAACCTGTCCCCCTTCTTTCCCCCTTTCCCCCTTGCCTCTCTGAGCTTCCTCCCCCCTCTTTTTCATTCATTCATTCTCTCCCCCCCCACTCTCTCTCTCCTTTCCTGCTTCAGCTTCCCTTTACCCTCCCAGATGCTGAGCCAAGATCAAGCCGTGAGCTGATCCTCCCCACCCCAGTAGCCCAAACCTCCCCCTAGAAAATCTGGGGACCAGGCAATGCAGATGGAGGAGCCATGTCTTTATTGGAGGAAGACTAGTTCTAGAGTGAAGGCTACATTGGACTCTTAAAAAAGAGGGGGTGCACTGGAGGAGGGGGTGTCCACATGCTTGGGGGAGTTGTCTGGGGCACGGAATGGGGGAGGCATTACAGAGGGTTGGGGGAAGGGGGCCAAGGCCTCAGTCCAGAGCACCAGACAGTATTCTAGCATCACAGCAGTCAGGGCAGGGTGGAATTGCCCAGACCACATGCCTAGGGAGGGATGTGGGACCTATGTTCATCCCAGACTCTTGGTCTTGCCCTGGCCCCAGTGTGTGATCTGGGAGGGCCTAGTCCCATCCTCTGGCACTCCTGGAGGGCCCAAAGACAGGGAGAGGAAGATCCATGTGCTCCATGGGGCTACTGCCCCTGAAGGACATATTGCCTTTCTCCCTGCCCTGGCCCTAACTTGCTGTGTAGCTTTAAGCAATTCCTTTATTTTCTCTGGGCCTCAGTTTCCCAATCTAAAATATGGGTTTTGGAACAGATGGTCTATAAAGTAACTTCTAGCTCTAACATTCTCTGGTCACCCTCAGCTGAATCCCGTAGGTTGGCCAGGCCTGGACACCTATTTTCCAAACAGGCCTGTCTTATTACCTTTTTCTCCTGGGATTTCCATATTGGACCCAGGAAGTGATATGGAAAAGGAAGAGGAAAGTGCGCAGGAAGGCAAGGATGGGATAACATGGTTTGCTCTGGGCACTGAGGAGAAGAGGGGCTTGGTTCTGACTCAGGGGGTCACAGTGGGGAGGGGGTCTGGTTGGAGAGAAGTGTGTAGACACACCCACTGCAAGGCAGGGCCTGGCTGCCCACTTCCCTGCCTCCTCTAAGCCCCGGGCCTGGCAGGGGATAGTAATTGTGCTATCAGGGTGGATCCCTGAGGATTGGTGCCAGAGCCCCTAGGGGGACAGGCACCCTCAGAGGAGAGAGTCCCCTAGCTCTCCTAGAGCTAGAGTCACCTGCTCGCCTTTCCCTCACCTCACCCCACAATTCCTTCTTGGGAAGAGCCAACACTAGCTGGGGGGTGCTGCATGCCAGGGGTTGAAATGCTGCCTGCAGCAGGGGGCTGAAGGGGCAAATTGGCCCGTGGTGGGGAAAGGAGCAAGGCTCCAGCTTGACCCCCAAATCTATCAGCTTTCCCTTCAGGTAGCTGCCCCTCCATCTATGCACGGACACACTGGAGCACACACACACACATACACACACACACACACACACACACACACACACACACACACATGCACAAGCACCCTTGATTTATTCTCACGTATCTGCATGAGATACAGCCACCACACAGACATCTTACACATGAACACACAGACATGCATGTCTACATCTACCAACACACTCGCATATATACATCCAGCCACAAACAAACCCCCCGGCCAATGCCAGCGCCTTGTGGTCACTCTGTCCTCTCTCCTCCTCTTCCTAGAGGGGTCAGGACTCCCTGGGAGCGGAGGCCAATGCTTCCTCTCCCAAGTCCATCTCTGAGAGGGGGGCCCAGCCTAGCGCCTCGAGGGGATGCTGTGGGGCTGAGCAAAGGGGTTGTGCTGATGGCTCCTTCCTCCCCACCCTTCCAGGGTCAGGTGAGCAGTGACCCCCCCCCCAGGTCCTTCCCAGGACACAGTCACAGCGATAGGAACCCCATAGAGCCCTGGGGGAGGCTAGGATCGGGGACACTACCATACAACCTGAGTGAGGGGCGAGAGGGGGGCAGCGGGGACCCGGAATTGTGCTGGGCTCTTAGACGGTGTCTGGCTCCTGCCTATCAGCCCCCTCGGCCTCGCTCCTCAGTCCTGGGGCTGACGGCCATATGGACAAGGGCCAGAGAGGGGAGACTGGGGAGGCTGAGGGCAGCTTGAGGGCCCAGCTCAGCTGGAGGGGCTTCATCTTTATTGCCTATTGTCTCAAAGGCCAGGGAAAGCAGTCCGCTGGGCCTCCCTATCACATGCCTCCCAGTATCAAAGGGAGTGGGGGGAACCTAGCTGGGCCCATGGAGCAGAGGAGGAGGGAAGGGGCCATCCATGGTCAAAAAAGAGAAAGAAAAGTGCGAGGTCAATGTGCATTTCAGCCCCCCAAGTCACAGTGATCAAATGTAGGGGTGGGTGGCCTGGCCCGGAGGCCTCTGGAGAGACCCGGGGCAAGAGAGATGGACACATGCGCACGCACACGCACACACGAGTGCACACACGCGCAATGAGGAAAGGAGATGAGAAAAACAAAGAGATGCCGAGACGCTGACAGGAACTGAGAAGACGGAAAAAGAGGCGGAGATGCTGACCCTGGAGAGGCTGGATGACCACATGAGAGGGACGTCATAGAGGGGGTTTCTGTTCCGATACAGGTGGAACTCAATGACTTCTGAGTGCCCTTCGAGCTCGGGGTTTCTATGAGAACAGAGAGGGACAGTCAGAGACAGAGCAAGAGGAAAGACAGAGAGGCCATCGGTGAGAAAGAGCTAGAGATGATGGGAAGACGGAAGGAGACCAAACAGGGGCCACGGAGCCATCCGGAGCAAGACCAAGAGGGGGACAGAGCGGGGGAAGGGGAGGGGGCGGCCCGTGGAGAGGAGGAGGTGGCGGCGGTGGCCCTGGGGGGCCGCGGAGGCCCCTCACATCAGGCTACACTTGCCCTTGAGTTTGTCTGTCCTCTTCTGCTTGCTGGAGCGCTTCCCATCAATACTGAGACTCATATTGCGGTGCTTCTCCAGGGTGAGCAGCTCCTGGAAGAGCTCCTTGACATTGTAGTTCATTTTGGCCGAGGTCTCCATGAAGGCGCACTTCCACTCCTTGGCCAGCGCCTCGCCTTCCTTGGTGTCCACCTCCCGCTGCGTCTCATCACACTTGTTCCCCACTAGCATGACCGGGATGTTCTCCACGCTGCCTTTGATCTGCAGGATCTGCTGGTAGATGGGCCTCAGCTCCTCCAAGGACTGCTTGCTGGTGACCGAGAAGACCAGGATGAAGGCGTGGCCCTTGGAGATGGACAGGCGCTGCATGGCCGGGAACTGGTGGCTGCCCGTGGTGTCGGTGATCTGCAGGGTGCACACGCTCTTGTCACAGCTGATGACCTGGCGGTAGGTGTCCTCGATGGTTGGGATGTAGGTGTCTCGGAAAGTGCCCTTGACAAAGCGCAGCACCAGCGAGCTCTTGCCCACGCCGCCTGCCCCAAACACTACCACCCGGTAGTCGTTGCTTTGTTCTGGCATCTTCTTCAGTGGCTAGAGCTCCTGGAGAGGGAGGCAAGAGGTGAGAAATGTTCTGGAGGTCTGTGGTGAGAGCACCCAAAGGTGCCTCGATGGGCGCCACAGTGCCACGTACAGCCCATGCTGCTAACCACTGCTGCCTCCAAGAAGTTTGGGGGCTCACCACAGCGGCAGCTCAGGGATTAGGGTGCTAACCATGGCTCTCCTCTAGGGGTGTTGGTGCTCACTACAGTAACAATGCTACTACAGCCGGACCCCTCAAGGGTAATGGTGCACCAGACAGCGGGCTCCAAGGGGCCTTAGAAAATGAAGTAGAGTAACAAAGCTCGGGAGCAGCGAGGTGGCGAGGTGGATAGAGAGCCAGGCTTAGAGGCAAGAGGACCTGAGTTCGTCTGGCATTAGATACTTCCCATAGGTGTGACCTTGAGCAAGTCACTTAGCTCCCATTGCAAGTTCTTCTGACTTAGAACCAATACATAGTACTACATAGAACCAATACATAGTATACAATTGTATCATAATAATACTATGTATTGGTTCTAAGATAGAAGAAAAGGATTTTTTTTAATGCTTATTTTAAGGGGGGCAGCGGGGAAGCTCAGTGAATTAAGAGCCAGGCCTAAAGACAGGAGGTCCTAGGTTCAAATATGGCTTCAGACACTTCCCAGCTGTGTGACCCTGGGCAAGTCACTTGACCCCCATTGCCTACCCTTACCAATCTTCCACCTATAAGTCAATACACAGTATTGATTCCAAGTCGGAAGGTGAGGGTTTAAAAATAAAATCTTATTTTAGCTGCATTCCTGAAGGTTAGGAGACCAACCACAGCTCTTCTTCAGGAGTAACAGTGTTGGCTACAGCTGCACCCTGGAGGTACTGATGCCAAGGCAGCTGTGCCCTGGCAATAACAGTGCTAGCCACGGCAATACCCCAGGAGTAAAAATACTAAAAATGGCTATAACAGTAATAAAGCTCCCTACCCCTGCACCCATTGTCTCATCCTTGGGGGACTTCCAGGCCCCTCCCTTAGCTCGTCACCCTGGTGAGCTGCATCAGAGTAGTCGGATGTCCCTGCCCCCTCGGTGCTCCGGCTTCCTGGAGGGACCACGCAGCCAGGCTTGGCTTTCTCAGCAGCCACCTGAACTAAAGTCAGGAGCTGTGTGTGTGTGTGTGGGGGGGGGGGGGATCAGGAACATGAAAGGCAGATGTGAATGTCCCTAAACTGGCCCTGCTTAGACTTGCAGCGTCTGTGGCCAGTTGTCTTAGCTCAGCTCCTCCCAGGCCTATACCTTTGCATGTGATACATGTGCAGAAATTTGCACACATGTGTTACTAAACATATTTCTGTTCCTAATGGACACTCTTGTGCGAGGGCACAGGAGCGAGGGAGAGCCCGAGGGGGAAAGAGAACAAGCTGCCAGCGCTTGCTGGAGCCCCCAGCCTCCTCCACAACCCCTACCTTCTTGCCCAATTGTTGGCACCGGGCCACAACCGGGCCAGCTCAGTCCAACATCCCTGGCATTCATTCGGGGTTAGAACCTTCTGAGCTGCTAGACCAGGAAGGGAGAAGGGAGGGCGCCAATGCCTCTGAGAAAGGCCTACTGAGAAGGGCCTGCAAGGCTCTAACTACGGCCAAAGAAACCCCCTCCAGAATACCGAAGGACTCTTCTTTCTTCCCTCCCTCAGCAGCCTGGCTAGACGTGACCGTGTTCGAGGCAATGCTGTATCAGAAAAGAAGGAGGTAGATTTTCCCTGAAAGACTCATGTTGTGGCAACTCTCTTACTTGGCTCCCCGGCCCTTTCCCCATCAGGACTCCTGTCCCAGCCCCCAGGCTGAGGCTTGATCCCAAGCCCAGACTCTGCCTCTAACACTGCCTCCGGACTCAGTCCCTGACTGAGCCCTAACCTTGCCCTAGACAGAGCCCTCCGACTGCAAACTCACCCCAGCTCCAGACTAAACCCCACATCTCAGCCGGAATCTCCAGACCCTGGTCCTGAACTCAGCCTCTAATTCTGATCCCAGCCCTACCTTAAGCCTCTAAATCCAGACTGAGGCCTTAACCCAAGCCTCAGACCACGCCTCGAACCCCACCTGTCCTATATGTCGTTTGGCAAGCATGGGGTCCCACGCCTCCCTCTTCCTGAAGGCTGGAGGGATCTTGCTGCCCCCCCCCAATCCCTAGGAGCCTATTACATAGTGTACCCAGGATAATTATGGCTCATTCTGGCCAGAGTAAATATCTATCTACTCTTTCTGATTTTCTTACTTTCACTCTTTCTCCTTTTGTAAATAAAACTACCATAAAAAGTTATTTGGAATCGAGTCATAATTCCTGGTGACCACACTCTTAGGTTTTTTGTTTTGTTTTTTTCTAAACCCTTACCTTCCATCTTTGAATTAATATTGTGTGTTCGTTCTAAGGCAGAAGAGCGGTAAGGACTAGGCAATGGGGGTTAAATGACCTGCCCAGGGTCACACAGCTAGGAAGTGTCTAAGGTCAGATTTGAACCCAGGACCTCCTGTCTCTGGGCCTGGCTCTCAATCCACTGATCCACCCAGCTGCCCTGACCACACTCTTATAAATTTAGTCCAACCCTTGGTCTAATATTTTACCCCTTTCATCTTCCAAAGAAGGGTGTCAAGATTCCCAAATTTAGAACCCCTGAAGATGGATTCATGTAGAATGGGGAACTATGTGTTAAAACCCAAATCCTGATGAATTGCCTACCCCGAGGAACAAGAGAAACCCTACCTTAACAAGCCTGTATCCGTGGTCCACCCCATCCAGGTAGCTCCAACCCAACCCACCAGTCTCATCTGTCCTGCCCAAGATCAGGGTCAGCTCTCTGCCCTGCCCTGCCTTGCCCATCAGAGGCCAGAGATCATCCTGTTTCTCCCAGTGTGAGAGGCCAACCACCTGAGCTGCCCCTGCACCTAAAGCAAAGAGTGCCTAGAAAGTAGCCTAGGCCAGTGATGGGCAAACTTTTTAAAGAGGGGGACAAAGGAAAGGAAATGCTCATCTGTCAGTCTGTTTCTAAGGCAACTCTTTCAAAGTATTGTATCCTACTCATTGTATTCATCAGATTAGGAATAATGTCGCAGGGCCGGGATAGAGCATTTCAGGGGGCTGCATCTGGCCCACAGGCTATAGTTTGCCCATCACTGGTCTAAAAAGTAGCCTAGGCTAATGACCTGAAGCTGTGCCAGGCTGCTAGATTACCCAGGCCAGGTCTTTAGTACTGGGACCATTGGTGCTGTTCCTATGGAGTCCCACCCACAGGAGCAAAGGAACAGAGAGAAATTGCTCATAGAGAGGCTCAGGACAGCTGAGTCCAATATCAACGGGAAGAGACTCATCTTTACAGTTTGTTCTCCTAAAGGTTGGTCCCTTTTTGGCCAGTCCCCAAAATGAGAGTCAAAGTAGCAATATTGGAGGAGCAGGACGGAGAGAGGGACCATCGCAAGTCAGATGAGACAGAAAAATAAATTGGAGACAGCTGTACATCCCAGTTCATAATGATCAAATGTTGGTTGATTCCTTTTTGGATATAGCCAAGGGAATTTGTTTTGCTTGACTATGTATATTTGTAACAAGGTCTGGAGAGGAAGGAGAAAAGGCAGATTCTTTAAATATATATATGTGTGTGTGTGTGTGTGTGTGTGTATACATACACATATAACATATTTATACATATATAGAGAGAGAGATGTATATATTTTTTAATGTTGATTGGTTTCTACCAATAAGGAAGACCTGGCTTCTGAGGTAAAAAATCATGGTAATCTTGGGAGAAAATAAGGACTCTATCTTAGTATTTGTGATTGTGAAGGAGAGGAAAGAAGGAAACAGTGTGTGATAGGAAGCCTTGATTTAGGAACTTCCAACTTTGAAGGGTTTACCACTATAAGGCCTATACCCCAAAGAGATCAAAGAAAAAGGGGAAAAACTCCAAAATGTATAAAATGCACAAAGATATATTCATAGCAGCTCTTTTTGTAGAGAACCTAAGGTGAGGGGTATCCATTAATTGAAGAATCGCTGGACAAATTATGATATGTGAAGGTAATGAAATATTATCGTGCCTTGAAGAAACAACAAAAGGAATGGCTTCAGATAAACCTGGGGAAAATTGTATGAACTGATGCAGTGAAGTGAGCAGAACCAAGAGAATGCTTTGTACAATGACAACATAGCAAAGGCAACCCTGAAAGATCTGATCAGTGCAGAGATCAGCCATGATACCAAAGGGCAGATGATGAAGTGGGGTACCAGCTTCCACAGAGTCAGTGGGCTTGGGGTGCAGAATGAGACATAGTTCTGAATATGGTCAGTGTGGGAGTTTGTTTTTCTTGATTATGCATATTTGTTACAAAAATTTTGTTTTTCTTTCTCCATTTTTTTCCAAAAAGGAGCAGAGCTAAAAGGTTGGGAAAAATAGGTCTTTGTTAATTAACAACAACAAAAACAAAAGAAATCTTTTTTTTTTTTGATATTTCAAAGGATTCAGAGAAATAAGATATAATTCTTTTTTTTGTTCTTGGTATATGGAAAAGTTTGTGTTGATTGATAATTGCTAAGTTCACAATAAAAAATAAGGTTTTTTATATATATATAGCTAAAAGGCAATAAGGTGGTTCAGTGGATAGAGAGAGGCCTGGAGACTAGAGGTCCTGGGTTCAAATTTGGCCTCAGACACTTCCTAGCTGTGTGATCCTAAGCAAGTCACTTAACCCCAACTGCCTAGTCCTTACTGCTCTTCTGCCTTAGAATCAAGATTAAATATTCATTTAAATATATATGTTGGGGGGGGGGGGCAGCTGGGTATCTCAGTGGATTGAGAGCCAGGCCTAGAGACGGGAGGTCCTAGGTTCAAGTTTGGCCTCAGACACTTCCCAGCTGTGTGACCCTGGGCAAGTCACTTGACCCTCATTGCCTACCTTTATCACTCTTCTGTGTGTATTGGCTCCAAGACGGAAGGTAAGGGTAAATAAAATAAAATAAAATAAAATAAGTGTGTGTGTGTGTGTGTGTGTGTGTGTGTGTGTGTGTGTGTGTGTGAATTCTATAGGGTGAAACTCAGCCCACGGGGAAAAATGGAAGTGTCTTTAGAATGAATTCTGAAGATACAAAAAACCCCAACTCTGATGAGAAGGAAAATGGAAAGATGTCTCAAGAGAGAAAAGTGAACACACTGGGAACTCACCAGCCACCTTAGATTTTTAAAAGTCATGTGCAGAAGATGGAAGCAAGGGCAAAGTATGGACATGAACACAAAAGCATGACATAATCTTGTAAAAAAAAAGTGTTGAGAGGGTTACAAGTCAAATGGAACTAAAGGCTTCAGAGGAAATCACAGGTCAACAAAATAGGGTTTTTCTTGTCTTTAAAGATAAAGAAAGAGTGATAGAGATAAAAGATAAATGGAATGATGACAACCAAAAATGGAGAGAATATAGAGCTTTTCAACCCTCATTTTGCTTCTCCTTTCTCTGTTGGATCTTTGGACTGGAAAGGACAGAACAGAAATTATTAATAGGGAATCGACCCCCAAAATAAGAAGGGAGAGAGTAAAAGAACACTGACCTGCTCTCGATGAGTACCAGTCACAAAGCCCAGGTGAACTATGTCCCAGGTCACTGAAGGAACTAATGCATGGGATTATTAAGCCACTGTCAATTAATGATCTTTGAAAGGTCCTAGAGAATAAAGGAGATACCACAAGACAGGAGAAGAGCAAATGTTCTTATTTTCAAAAGAGAAAAAAAATTAAATCTGTAAACTATAGCCTAATGACCTTAACCTCAATTTCAGGCAAATTCTATAACACATTATTAAAAAGATGGTTCGTGAACATCTAGAAAAGGAAGTAGTGATCATACAGAGTCAGAATAGCTTCATCAAGGGTAATTTAAGTAAAACCAGCCTTTTTTCTTTTTTCCCTTTTTCCTTTCTTTTTCTTTCTCCCTTCCCTCCTTTCTTCTTTTCTTCCTTTTCTTTCCCTTCTTTCTTCCATTTTCTTTCCTTTCCTTCCCTCCTTTCTTTTTCTCTTTTTCTTTCTCACTTTCTTTTTTCTTTTCTTTATTTTAGAGTTACTAAACTTCATCTATTTGCTTGGCATAGGGCATAAAGTGTTAGTTTTGGAGTCAGGAAGGCCCAAGTTTCAAATCCCACCTTGGAAGGGGATTTCAAAATTACTGACAAAATGAACAAATCTTAACATAACTGACTAAATTAAATGCTTAAATGGTTTAGTAAGAATGATTTAAATGGGAATGCTTGAACATGGTTTAGTTTCCCTAGATTTTAGCAAGGCCTTTGACAAAATCTTTCCAGCTCTTCTTGTGAAAAGATTGAGAGATGTTAAGTTAGATGACAGGAAAGTATTCTGGGCTGATTGGATGTCTGGGCTCCATGGTTTAGTATTAATATAAAAGAGGTCGCTAATGGTTGTTTGGTGTTGCTTGTTTAACATTATTATCAGTGATTGGGATAAAGGTACAGATGGCATGGATGCTTATCAAATTTACAAATGACATATCTAAGAGAGCTGGCATTCAGAATGCAAAAAAAAAAAGAAAAAGAAAAAGAAAAACAAAACACCTCAATATCCTAGGGCACTGGATTGAATCCAAAAATACAAAAATTCAGTGGGGAGAATAATTAAGTCTTACGTTTGGGTTCAAAAAATCAATTTCACAAATAAAAGAAAGGAAAGACATAGCCAGAGTAGTTCATCTAGAAATGGATATAAGGTTTTCAGTGAACTACAAGCACAGTAAGTCAACACTCAATATGGCAGCTAAGAAAAAATGGATGTGATCCAGGTTACATTGAGAGCAAGTGTCCACAATAGGGGAAATAATAGTCCCTCCCATACTCTGCCCTGATCAAACCTCATTTGGATGGTTTTGTTCTACTCTGGGTACCATATTTGTGGCAAGTCCACAGATGAGGTAAAAAATCCCCCGTGAAGTGACCAGTAAAGTTAAGGGCCTTGAGATCATACCATAAGATGATAAATTGAAGGAAGGGGGATGTCTATGGAAGGGAGGCAGGGAACAAACATTTATTAAGCACACACTACGTGCAAGGCACTATGCTAAGTGCTTTACAAATATTATCTCATTTATTTAGCACAGAGAAGGAAAAAACGGAGGCCACAAGGCACCATGATGGCTGGCTTCAAGTCTCTGAAGGGCCATCATCCAGAAAGGGTTTAGATTTGCTCTCCTTAGCCCTAAAGAGGCTGAATTAAGACCATGGGGTGGGGGTGAGGAGGGGAGTTGCAAAGAGGGAGATTTAGGCTTGCTATAAAGAAAAACTTAAAAAAGGAAAAATTTCCAAACAATGAGATCAAAATCATTTTTGGTCAAATCATAAAATGAAACTGACTGCCTCTGTCACTAGAAAAGAGTCCAGGACCACATAGCAGCAGCAACTTGTTCAAGTAAAGGGTCAATGGCCTCTGAGGCCCCTCCCAATTCTCAGGCCCTTGGCTCCAGTGAAATGCAGACAGACACAGGTGGGCCTAGCTTGGAGGCTGAGGAAAAGGCTCAAGGCAGGAGCAGCCAGAGGTGGAGACAAAGGCACAGACACATAAGCATATAAAGCAAGGGAGAAAAAACAAGCCAATGCAGCAAACAGGGAGGGAGATGCAGAGACAGAGAGTAAGGGAAAGGGGCACAGTGGTGAAGGTGTGGGCAGGTGGGATCAGCCCCTTGGTGGGCATGTTATAGAGGAGATTTCTGGTCAGGGACAGGCTGGGTTGGAGGTCTTTGAGGTTCTCTCCAAATCTCTCTCTGTGATTCTGCAGTGGATCAACATTAGTATTATCAGAAGACCTGGGGTGGAGGGAGGCCTGGCTGTGCTGTTTACTAGCCTGCTGGGTTTCCTTAGCCTCTCTGAATCTTGATTTCATCATCTATTAAGATGGAAATCATAATTGTCACCCTACTGATCTCCTAGGGTGGCTGTGAGCTGCGAATGCTGTGGAAATGCTTTGTAAGCTGCAAAGCTTTACAGGAATGGAGCTATTATTATTATTCTGTGGACCCAGGTGGGGTTGCCTGAACAGGTCAGCAGCTTGGAATTTATGGAAGCTAGAAGTTGCCTTAGCCAGGTCACTGCGGCTTCCCTAACAGGTGGTGATTCTAGCTTTTGATTTCAGGGATGGGGAGCTCATTACTTACTAACGTCCCTTTCTGATGGGAAGTGTCCATTACTGGAATGGAATGCCTCCTAAAAGAATGAGCTTCCTATCACTGCAATTATTCAAACAGAGACTGTGTCAGCCAAGCTAGACTTAGCTCAGTGACTATGCAGCTCAATTGGTTACTCTAGTCCTGTCTTCCACACTGCCATTCGTGAGCCCTGGATAAGGTTTGATCATTTCCCTTTGGTCCCTGTCTGCCGGGAGCTTTGATCCTTCAGATGCCATGGAGGGCTGGATTCACTGAAGAATCACAGAATGTCAGCACTGGACGGGACCTCAGAAGCCATCTAGTCCAGCCTGGACCCAAGGAAGAATCTCTTCTACAACGTTACTGACATATGGTCATGCCGTCTCTGCTTGAAGCAGTGTACGGTAATGCAAAGAGCAATGGGTTGGATTTGTGTCAGGAGACCTGATTCTATCACTCACTGCCCCTTACTACCTGTGTGACCTTGGGCAGGCAAGGCAGGCCCCTTCTCATGATCTGTTTCCTTAGCTTAAAAATGTACTAGATCTGGGGCTTAACAACTGACTGTCTACACACACACACACACACACACACACACACACACACACACACACACACACACACACACACGATAGATTAAAAAGCATTTGTGAATTTTTTAAAAGTCATTTTTGATAGCTATTTCAATATTACTGGTTTCCTTGGTGATCCTATGTATTTTATGCATTTAAAAACAAACATCTTTGTGAAAAGGGATCTATAGACTTCACCAGATCGCCAAAGGGGTCCAAGACATAAACAAAGCAGAGAATTCCTGGCCTGGGTGATCTCGAAAGTCCCTTCTAGATCTGAATCTGGAGTCTTTAGACTTCCAGTGACAAGAGGCCAAACCACCCCCTGAAATTTGGACAGCTCCCACTGTCAGGAAGTTAATTCCTTACATGCAGCCTAATCTGCCTTTCTAACTACCTTCCATCATTCCTAATTTTGCCCCTCAGAAGCCAAGCAAGACAAGTTTTTAAATCTAGCTGCTTATGAAAAATCACCCCACTTGAGTGATGTGCTCTTGGCAGTCGTCTCTCATACCTCCTCCTTAGTTTGGCTCCATCCCATCCCGTCTATATGAGGACACGGTGAACCCCTGAGGTTTGAGGTTCTGTCCCTTCAGACACTCAGCCATCAGGCCTTTGAACTGGAAGAGAGAGCCTGGGAAAGACTGTTTTCTCCCTTTCCTCCAGTCAGGCCCAGAGCGAAGGCATCCTGGACAACGGATTAAGAAGGCCTGGGAAGGGCCCTTGCCCTCCTCTCAGAATCAAGGACAGATAGCAGAAAGAACTAATTCTTTTCTTTAGAGGGGGATCCAAATCAAGGGGGACTGATCTTCAAGATGCCCCAAGCTCCAACTCTCTATTAAATAGATATTTGACCTTGGCTAAACTGCCTGGTCCTCAGTTTCCCTTTGGCCAGCTGGCGTGGGGTGCTGTAATGGGGGAAGGGGAGGAGATTTCGGACTACGTGGGCCACGGGATCAAGCTAGGAGGGACCTTAAGTGGATATTATGGGAGGGTGAGAGAGGAAATGTACCCCCACCCCCACCCCAGCCATGCCCCTACAGACCCTAGATAGAAAGGGTCGCCTTCGTCTTGGGCTTCTGCCCCGTAAAGGGGGAGGGAGGAGGTAGAATAGGGGACTTGGGGCATAAGCAGGCTAGCTTCCCAAAGGAGGACGTCTCCGAAGATGCCCCCCACCCCGTTCCCTATCCCCACCCCACTCCCGTGAGCGGGGCGGGGCAGGGAGGGGAGCCTCAACCACAGCCTCAGGACCTGCCGGGCCCTCCCTCCAGACATCTCCAGTGCAGATCGGCAGCCGAGGAATGGGGTCTAGGGGAGATCCCAAGCGGCCCTGGCCATACCAAGCCTTCCGGCAGGGATCCTTGCTGCGGCCGCCCAAGCCCAGGGCTGGGCGTGGGTGGCCGCCGGTGGGTGAAGCCCAGCCTCGGCCCCCCTCCTCTGCTGCAGCTGCAATGCCCGGAGCCCGCCCCCTCCCCCGCAGCCCAGCACCCCTAGTCGCCCCGCAGCCTCCACCCCCGCCCCATCGCCGCAGCGCCGCCCGGCCGCAGCCCGGCCCCGGCCCCAACCCTGGCCCTCACCTCTGACCGGGACTCGGCTCCTGTGGCTTCCCGGAGTGGCTCCGGCTCCAGCAGCTCGGGCTTGGCTAGCGCATCGTCCGGGGCCTCGCTCGGGTCCCTGCTCCCCTGGCTCCTGCTCCCGTGGCTCCTGCTCCCGTGGCTCCGGCTGCGCTGCAGTCTCGCCGCCCGCTCTGCTCAAGCTCCCCTCCCTCCCTCGCTGCTTCCCTCCCTCCTTCTCTCTCTCTAGCTCTCTCCCTCTTTCCCTCTCTTCCCCCTCCCTTCCTTCTGGCTCTCTCCCCTTTTCCTCTCTTCTCCCCTTCCTTCTGCCTCTCTCGCCTTCCCTTTCTCTCCTCCCTCCCTCCCTACTTCTCTCAGGCTCGGTTTCTCTCTTTCCCCTCCCCCCTTTTCTTCTCTCTCTCTCTCTCTCTCTCTCTCTCTCTCTCTCTCT
>NC_058130.1:727829722-727861083 GCF_016433145.1 Gracilinanus agilis | reverse complement strand
TCTTCCTTTCCTTTTCTCTATTTCCCTCTCTTCTCTTCCCACCCTCCTTCCTCTTCCACTCCCTCTCCTAGAGTTTTCTCTCCCTCTCCCCCCTATTCTTTTTATTCCTTTCCCTTCTTCCTGCCCTATCCCTCTCTTCTCCCTCCTTCCCTCCTCCAATGTCTTATCCCCTTTTGCTGTCTTCCTTCCCTTTTCCCCCCTTTTGCTGCTTCTTTCCTTCCCCTCTCCCCAACTCCCTTTCGAGGTCTCACTATCTCTGTATTTGTCTCTGCCTTTCTCTCCTCCCTCTCAGCAAACCAGACCTCAGTCCCTAGTTGATGAATCAGTCTGAGATATTAGAGATGGGATTGGGTGTAGTGGGTAGGCTAGAAGGCTCTAGAGCCCTGGACCATTACTTGCCCAGGTCCAGTTCCTATAGGTGGGAGATGGAGAGGAAACATTGCCTTTCCAGTTGGGGGCCTGGGGGATGGGAGCACTGGGAATAGGCTTGCTCATCAAACACAGAACCAGTGCCATTGCTAGAGAATTTCTTTCCATGGAAGAGGGAATGAGGCCCCGGTGAGCTCTCCCAAATTCCTTCCCCATCATGGTGTCACTGCTCATGCTGCTTCTCCTTGTGAATGGAATGCTCTACTTGCCCTCATCTTCCATCCTTTAGGGCTTGGCTCAGGATTCCTCCATGAATCAATCCCTAGAATCTTCCTCCTGAAAGTTATATCTTCCTTCTTGGATCTTCTGCTCTTTGCCTACTTACCTTGTGCCCCTTACATGTGCAGCATGTTCCATTGTGTACTATTTGTGTGTCCATCTTAGTCACACTAAACTGAGAGAAGTGGCACAGCAAGTCTGAAGCAGGCACAGATCTAAGACCAGGTCTTCTGCCTCAGGTCCTGGGTTCTTCCACTCAAAATAACAATTCAGACTTATTCTTCTGCACTCTTTGTATTAGATTACTTTTTTTTTTTTTTTTACCCTTGTACTTCAGTGTATTGTCTCATAGGTGGAAGATTGGTAAGGGTGGGCAATGGGGGTCAAGTGACTTGCCCAGGGTCACACAGCTGGGAAGTGGCTGAGGCCGGGTTTGAACCTAGGACCTTCTGTCTCTAGGCCTGGCTCTCACTCCACTGAGCTACCCAGCTGCCCCCTGTATTAGATTACTTTTACCCAATGTGTGGTGGGACCTGCCAGAGCTTGTGCTCTGCTGGTGTTGCCCAACAGTGTCATCACCACCCTAGAGGAAGAGGTAAGAAAGCTTCTTCCCAAAGCTGGTTCTGAGAAATTTCCAGGTGATAAATTAAGTTGGCCTAGAATGAAAGAAGGGTAGCATGGACTAGTGCATTGGGCCTCAAACTTTCAGGCCTCAGGACTCCTTTACACTTTAAAAAATTATAAGGACTCCCCAAAGAGTTTTTTATATGAGTTATATGTCAATGTTTACCATATTAGAAATTAAAACCGGGGGAAGCTTGGTGGCACCTTGGATACAACACCAGGCCTGAAGTCTGGAGGACCTGGGTTCAAAATCTGACCTCAGATACTTCCAGCTGTATGGCCCTGGGCAAGTCACTTAACCCTGACTGTCTTGCCCTTGATGCTTTGCTCTTCTGTCTCAGAACTGAAACCAAGATAGAAGGGAAGGGTTTAGAAAAAAAAAAGAAACTAAAACTGATAAAATTTAAAATATTTATTTAATAAATCATTTTAAATACCAATAAACTTATTACATTATTTAATAAATAGCATGCTTACATGCAAAATAACTATATTTTTCTTTTTAAAAATTAGTGAGAATGGCACTGTTTTACATATTTTTGTAATTCTCTTTCATATCTGACCTAATAGAAACTACTAGATTCTTCTATCTGCTTCTTTATCCAATCTGCTGTGAAATATTATTTTTCTTGAAGTATATGAAGAAAATACAGTCTCATGCAGATAGGGAGTTGGTAAAGGGAGAAGTACTAGAATAGCCTTTTCAGATAATTGGTCTTTGTTATCATTTTTGACATAACACCAAAACTTGATAAGGAGTATTTCCTAAAAGATTAGTTGCATCATGGAATTTGGAAAACTCCACTGTTCCTTCATGAGAGTAAAAAAGGCAAATAATGTCTTAGTACTATTATGAAAATAGTTTTGACTTTGGATCCCACAGGAATGCCACCTGGGAGTCAAGAGACCTGGGTTGGAATACCGACTCTGACACAGACTAGCTTTATGATCAAGGGGCAGGCAGTCTTTTCTACTCATTAAACCTCAGTTTCCTCATCTGTCAAGAAGAGACAATAATAATATTTGCACTATCGTAAACCTCATGGCATTGGCCAGATGTTAAAATCCAGGCTGGCTGAATGGACCATGGGCTACCCTAAGGGGCTAATGCTGATCCAGGATTCTTACTCTTGGCCCTGAGAAAGTGGAGAAAGTTCCACAAAGCAACTTAGATAGCCTATGGTAGGTAAGCTGACAGGAGAACTTATAGACAATGGCCTTTGGACTATAGTTCTTGGCTTTGAGTGACCAGGCCCTGACTCTGCAGTGTGTGGAGAGAACTCCCTTTTTTCTTGGGAGATAGCCTAAACTACTAGACTTCCTGGAAGTGTGTGTGTGTGTGTGTGTGTGTGTGTGTGTGTGTGTGTGTGTACACCCACCAGGAGGGGAGGTGATCAAGTGAGCTTTTTGGGTCAACTCAAATGCTGTGAGGTCACCTACCCTCAGAGAAGACAGCAGCCCTTCTTACCAAGCCTATAGAAGATTACAGGATCTAGAAGCAGCCTTAAAAGATCATCTAATGCCTCTAGTATAACCCCCTCATTTTACAGAGGTGAAAACTGAGGTCCTGACACTTGAAGCTACTTGTCCAACGTCAAACAGCTAGTATGTGGCAAAGCAGGAATCTGAACCCAAGATTTCCCTAACAAACCAGGGTCTCTTTTACTTTGCCCATTTTTTGCTCCTCCAAAGAAGTTGCCCTACTAGACCTAACAATGCTAATAAAGATAAGGATGATGATGATGATAGCTAACATTTCTATAGTGCTTAATATGTGCCAGGCCCTGTGTCTTTACTCATTTGATTCTCACAAATAGCCCAGCAAATAAGATGCTATTTGTGATCCCCATTTTTCCAATGAGGTAACTGAGGCAGATAAGGGAAAAGTGAGTTGCCCAGGGTCAGTTAGTAAGTGTCTGAGGCCATATTTGAACTCAAGTTTTCCTTCCTCCAGGCCCGGTGCTTGTTACACTATTGCATCCCCTAGCTGCTCAAAAGAATTACAGAAAGAGTGCCTGAAAGGGCAGGGCATGGTGAACATGGGACTAGTCAAAAGATATAGATTCAAGACAGCTCTGCCCTGTATTTTTACTGTGCGCTTTCCAGCAAATGATTTTTCCTGTGAACCTCAGTTTTCTCTTATGTGCTACCAGATTGGGGCATTGTGAGGATGGATGCACAGCACTTTGTAAATCAAAGAAGTTCTATTGGTTTGTCTTGTTTTAATCATCTGGTTTAGCCCTTCATTTTATAAATGGGGAAACTAAAGCCCAGAGAAAGAATGGAGCTTGCCTAAGGGCACTCAGACTAGCAAAACCACTCTGCTGATGAACAGAGACCTACAAAGGTAGCCTCTTGACTGTCTGCCCCATGATTTTTCCATTATATCAGATTTTTCTCTAGTAGGAGAACTGTGATATTGGGAAGGAATTGAAGTTTTTAATACTTTGATTATTTCTGATTGTCATCTTTTTTCTAATACCATGCCCTATATCAAGGATTTGTAACCACAGATTCCCAAGGGATCCATGCAAATGAAATCCATGGACTTAGGGGATCAGCTGGGGGAGAAAAATTGCATTGTTATTTCAAGAGAAGTGGTTTTCTTTGTAATTCTCTGTATTTTATTTTGTGCATTTAAAAACATTATTTTGAGATGGGGTCCAAAGGCTTCACCAGACTCCCAGAGGGGTCCATGACACAAAGAAGGTTAAAAACTCCTGTTCTATATTCTCTAAAACAGTGATTCTCTATTTGGAGATTAAGACATTGTAAGGATGTCCAAGAATCCAGATGCATACCAAGTACTTTAATTTGGACCTTTAACTCTCCAATATGAAGTGTTACCTGGCATAAAAAATTTGCAAACACATATTCTACAAATAGAATAATAACATGTCTCACACATATATTATTTTTAAAATGTATGTAGTGTTACTGTAAGCAATTTAAAATTGTATTTTAGCAAATTGTAATATGCTCTGTAAATGACAAGAACCTGAAGCATATGCCCTGCCAAACAAAGCTGGTGAAGGAACAGATACTATATCCTCTGAAGCATAGTTGAATAAATGGAGATGTTGAGGCTAAAGAAAAGAAGATTAAAAGGAGAACATGATGGTTATCGCCAAGTATTTGAAGGCTCATTACTACAGTGGAGTGGGCTGTCTCATAAGGTAGCAACAGCCTTGGAAGTCTTCAGAGTCCGGATCCAAAAAGATCTCAACAGTTACAGATCTCTAGTTGTATCCAGTCCAACAATCATTTATTAATTTTGGATCATGATTTAATTTATTAAGGCAATATAAGATAATATGATGAAATATGTTGGGATAAACGTGAAGTCCAACACTTGGAATAAAAAGCGCAACAGTACAGAAAAGGCATGACTAGAAATACTTCCCATGACAATGATTTAGGGGTCTTAGAGGACTTTAAGCTTAAGAAGAATCAATAGGTTGGCACAGCAATTAGAAAGGCTAATGTAGTCTGAGATGTAACCAGAAGTGCGTGTCCAGAAAGAGACAAGGAAAAGTAGGGACAACCTTCCTTTACCCTGTCTAGTACGTTGCTAGCCCCAACCACAGTGCTGGGGTCTGCATTTGAAGAAGGATATTGACAAATGGAAGAACACCCAGAGGAGGGTGACCAGGTTGGGGACCAGATAGGAAACCATGCCTTATGAAGATAAGCTGAAAGACCTGGAAATGTTTAACCTGGAGAAGAAAAGCCCTGGGGAGACTCTTGTGCCATAAGAAATAAGTAAAATGATTTCAGAAAAAGCTAGAAAGATCTGCAAGAACTGATGCAGAGTGAAATAAGCAGAACTGGAAGAACATGGTACACAGTAAGAGCAACATTGGATGATGATTATCTGCGAAAATGTGGCTACTCTCACCAATGCCATGATCTGGGACAATCCTGAAAGACTTATGATGGGGAATGCTATCCACCTCCAGAGGAAGAACTGTCAGAGTTGTCTTTCACATCAGTGTATCTTTGATCTTATTTTGGGGGCTTGGTTAAACATAAGTGTGCTCTTACAGCAATGACTAACATGGAAGTGCGTTTTGCTTGATAAGAAAAAAAAAAAAAAAGATCTTTAAGGAGAGCCCTTGCTGGAAAGTTGCAAAGGAGGTTCCTGTCAGGGACAAAGATGATTTCTAAGGTCTATTCATCCCAATTCTGAGATCCTGTGGCTCATCTAGAAGTTGGTTGAACAATCACCTGTCAAAGATTCAGTAGAAGACATTCCTATATGAGGAGGCAGGGTGGGCCAAATATTTACTGAGGTATCTTTTTCCTGGGACCACCTGATTCTTCTCTTCTGAGATAATCCTTCTTTCAGTTCCTGAATCCCTTTCTGGATTTCTATGTCTCTTTCATGTTCTTTTACACCATCCTTTCCCTGCTGATGTTGCAAGATTATTCTCCTTTGCAACCCAGCCTTTGGGAATGATTCCCCTGCAGAGATTCTCCTTTTCAATCTTAGCTCCTCCTGCGCCTTCTCCTCTCTTCAAAGCCTTTTTCAGACCTCACTCTCCCATTGTGAGGGGAAGGGTCTGATATATATATAAGCACATGCTGAGTCAAGGAAAGAAGAAATGCCCTGCCAGACCCTTGCAAGTGTTTGGTCAGGCCCCTGCAGACAGGACATCATCCAAGGGGCTAGGAAGGTATGAATCATTTCCGTTTTGGAGACGACACAGTATTGTGGAAAGGGTGCTTATGGGGCCTGGCCTGGAATCTCTTCCACATTATTCAAGGACTCCGTGATTATGGGTAAGGCACAGAATAACAAGAACCTCAGAAGAGGACATCAAATCTAACATGGATGGGAATAAAAACTCCCCCTACAATATCCTTCATAAAGGATTATCCAACCTCTACTTAAAAACTTTCATTAATGAGAAACTCAATACTGCCAACGACAGGTCATCTTCTTCAAAATAGCCTCCTAAGTTCCCTTTTAGCTTTAAACTCCATGACTGAATTCAGTCGGGGCCCTGTACCACCTGGCTGCCTCATAGGATCATAATAGAACTGAAAGGGACCTTAAAAATCAGCTAGTCCAACTCTCTCATTTTACAGATGAGGAAAATAAGGCCCAGGCCAAAGGTGCCTTACTCAAAGTCACCATGTGTCAGCAGGAAATTCAAACCAGGTCCTCCACACTCCGTATCCAGTGTTCTTTTGTATAAGGAAGGGAAGCAATGGGAGTGATTTTCTCATTCTTCTTCTCCTTCATCTCTTTCTCCTGCTCTGACAAGAGCAAGGTAAAGCTGGAACAATCCTTGGGCACAGTCGTATCCAACTCCCTCATTTTGCAGGAGAGAAAATTGAGGCCTGGAGAGCATAAAAACAAGTGTCAGAGCCCAGGCTTGGACCCCAGGCTTTTGATGTCCAGGTTAGGGCTCTCTTTGTTGCCAAAGCCAATCTAGCTGTAGCATTATCCCTGAGACCCAAGCAGCTGCCTCCCAGGAAAACTCCCACCTTCTTCAACTGGGTGCTGTCATTTCAAGTGACAAGCCGGGGGCTGGAAGTCTCCTTCCTGGGTGCTGTGGGAGCAGAAGAGTGGAGGGAAGTGGAGTCCAGGCCTTGCTGAGAATTCCTGCCATGTGGCCAGGGGCAGAGTGACTCACATTGACTCTGGCATAATGGCAATTAAGATCTGCAGCTGCTATTAATAGCTGCCAGGACTGGCTCAGCAGGGGCTGAATGAGCAAACTCTTCCTTCTAAGGGGCTCTCATTCAGAAATGCTGAGCCAGGGCCTGGGGGTGGGGGGTAGAGCACTGCACCATGGGTCTGAGAAGCTGGGAACTCAGCCTGCTAATTTCTCTCTCTGCAGTCTCGAGGCAAGCCTGAGGGCAACGGGGCACTGATGGGGCAGCCTGGACACTTCTGCAGGGACTGGGAAACTGTGTCCAATAATAATATCAACAACAAAAAAAGCCAATAAAATCAACAAGCAATATGAAGTCCTGACTAATGGCACGTCATCTGCTGAGTGCTGAAGATTCAACTATGAAAAATGAAACCAAATTTACTGTCCGGGAGCTTACATTCTGCCAGCAGAGAAAGCACAGATACACAGAGGTATACACAGACTAAATGCCAAATAAATGCAAGATGCTTAGGTAAGAGCTACAGGAAGACTTCCTGCAAAAGGTAGTTCCTAAGCTGTGTCTTGAAGGAAGAGAAGGCTTCTCTAAAGGGAGGATGAGGAAGGAGGACAGCCTGGGCTTGGAAGGCTGCCTGTGCAAAGGCATGGACACAGGACACATTGCTGCCGCCTGAGTGGAGAGCAGAGAAGGACAATTTGGTTTGATTGTCCAGTGTGGGGAAGGCAGTGATGGATACTGAGCCTGGAAAGCTGGGCTAGGGCCAGCTTGTGAAGAGGCATGGAGAGTTCCTATCTTGTCCTAGAATATCGTAATAGGGAATCATTGGAGTGTATAGGGGAAAGGAAATGACAGGATCAGACCTGTGCACAAGGAAAATCGCTTTGGCGTCTGGGGAAAGGAGAGGTTGGAATGAGGAGAGACTTGAGCCAGGGAAGCCAATTAGGAAGTCAGTGCCGTAATCTAGCTGAGAGGTAATGAGGACCTGAACTAAGACAGTGGCTATGCAAATGATGAGAGAGGACAGGCCCAGAGAGAGATCATGAAAGCAAAAATGGCGACTGATTGGATACACACAGGGAGAGCCAAGTAAGGAGTTTAGAATAATGCTGAGGTAACGAAACAGGGAGACTGGAAGAAGATGGTAACTTAAGACAGAAAGAGGAAAGTTTGGAAGCTAAGTTGGTGGGTAATGAAAATGGCTTCCTATATCACTTTGGGGGCAGCTGGGTGGCTCAGTGGATTGAGAGCCAGGCCTAGAGACGGGAGGTCCTAGGTTCAAATATGATCTCAGATACTTCCCAGCTGTGTGACCTTGGGCAAGTCACTTGACCCCTATCGCCCACCCTTACCACTCCTGGGCTAAGGACGGTCCCTAGCCCGGATGAAAAAGGAGGAGGGTTGGGCGTGGGGCTAGCAACCCCACCCTATAAAAACTACATCTGCTAAAGAAACTGCAACCTAAAGTAGGGGCAGCTGGGCTAGCTCTGTGGATTGAGAGCCAGGCCTAGAGACGAAAGGTCCTAGGTTCAAATCCGGGCTCAGACACTTCCCAGCTGGGTGACCCTGAGCGACCCATTGCCTACTGGTTGTGGCCCTATGCTCCTAGAATGGAGTCCCAGGATTAAAAAAAAAATATCACTTTGACATTTTCAAAGTACCCCTACTACAACATTCCACAACTGTGGGGTAAACAGTACAGTATTCTCACTTTACAGATGGAGAAATCGATGCCTAGAGAAGTCATTTGCTCAAGACCCCACAGTTGTTTTAATGCCAAGTACCCTCTGGCTGCCAGAGTCTGGCACCAACCCTACGCTTGTCTAGCTTCCTTTTGTGTACTGTCTTCCCTCTTAGAATGTAAAATCCTCGAGGGCAGGGACTGTCTTCTTGCTATTGCATCCCCAGTCCTTAGCACAGGGACTGGCACTTAGTAGGACTTGGTAAATGTTTATTATTATTGACTAATGCCTGAGCTCTAGAGCTATGATTCTTTCTAATTGTAAGTCCAAGACCCTACGTATGACCCTTTCTATGACTACTATATGTGTCCGTATTCATACTGGCTGCAGTGACTTTCCAGGATAGCATTATGCACCTCAAAGGAAGTGAACTGAAGGGAAACTAGACCATAGAATCACCAGGCCAGCAGCCAATAGCTTAACTTTCCTTGGCCAAGTAGGAGGACCCTTAACCTAGGGACAAAAACAGCTCCTTTATTTGGAAAACTTCAGTCACACAGATTGGGGCAGTGGTTTGACCTTATCAATACAAGTGTGGTCCTAGAATCAGCCCTGTGCAGTACAAGAAATACCCCCATATCGCTCAAGCCATCAGATCCCTTTAGTCTGTTTTCTCAAGGTCCGGGTCGAAGCTAACTGCAGTTACCTTCTACTCTCTGGCTGTTGTCCGCACTGGTTGGGTTTCTTCCCAACTTTCATTGTCTCTTCCCAGTGGCTTCCTTCTCTGCCTCTTGTTCTACTGGTCAAGCTGACTTCCTGGGGCCCTCTTCCTGCTGGACCTGGGGTTGGTGACTAAATAGAGCTTCTAACGTGGGTATTTCTTGGCTCCCTTAGCCAAAGTCTATTGTGCCTGACTCTCCTAGGGAGGGCCTCCCTTCCACTGGAGGTCCCTGCCACTAGAAACCTGCAAAGGATGTGATCAAGGTTGCTATTCCTCACCTGAAAATCCCCAGCAAGACCAATAAGAGAATGTGGCATTTGGACAAAGTTTACATCAGGAAGAATGATGAGCAGATCCAACAAGGCAAAGTATTTATTTTATCTATATAGGGGGCATTGTGTTTTAGAAGGTACACTGGCAAGCTAGAACATGTCTAGAGGAAGGCAACCAGAATGGGAAGGGGAATGAAAACTACATAGAAGATTAGTTAGAAAGAGCTCACACACAATGCAGCAGCGTTAGGAACTCTCAGCTCAGAGACAGCAAGGGAGTCACACAATTGGCCAAAAAGACATTATAGGGCACTGGGTACAGATACAGCTGGCACTGATTGGCTCCTCTACTGCCCATACACAGTTCTGGGTTGCAATTCCTGGGCAGAGAGGAGTGCTGGGGGTCTGTCACAGTTCCAAAACAAAGGGGAGCATTAGTACTTATGGTTGCAAGAGATTAGGGGCCCTTCCTAAGTAAATGCAAAAATGTAGACAAGAAGAGCAGTGACCATACCTTTCCCAGTATCACACTACCTTGGAAGCAACAGAAACTTGCAGACCCCCAGAACTAGCTATGAAAACAGCAGGAAGAAAAATCTTGAAACTTAAGATAGTGCCTTCCCACCTCCAGGTGAGCAGAGTGCAACTTGAACTGAAAGTTCAAAGTGAAGAAATAGGCTGGTAAAATGAATTAAATAAGGGGGCGAGGGGAGAAAATTTAACCATAAAAAACTACTACAGTGGCAGGGAAGACAAAGACACAAACTCATAAAAAGACAACAATGTGAAAACAGCTACAATAAAGCCTCAAAAAAAAATGCTAAATGGGTCCAAGTCAATAAAAGTGGTGCAGGAAAAATTGGGAAAAGAAATGAGAGTGATGCAAGAAAATTATGGGGAAAAAAAAATTAACAACTTGATAAAAAAATCACCAAAAATATGGAAGAAAATAATGCCTTAAATAACAAAATGGCCAAATAGAAAAAGAGGAACAAAAATTCACTGAAGAAAATAAAATTTTTAAAAACAGAATTGGTGGGGCAGTTGGGTATCTCAGTGGATTGAGAGCCTGGCCTAGAGACGGGAGGTCCTAGGTTCAAATCCGGCCTCAGACACTTCCCAGCTGTGTGACCCTGGGCAAGTCACTTGACCCCATTGCCTACCCTTACCACTCTTCCACCTATAAGTCAATACACAGAAGTTAAGGGTTTAAAAAAAAAAACAAAACCAGAATTGGTCATCACATGCAAAAAAAACCTCTGACAAAATACAACACTCATTCCTATTGAAAATACTAGAAAGGGGGGCAGCTGGGTAGCTCAGTGGATTGAGAACCAGGCCTAGAGATGGAAGGTCCTAGGTTCAAATCCGGCCTCAGACACTTCCCAGCTGGGTGACCCTGGGCAAGTTACTTGATCCCCATTGCCTACCCTTACCACTCTTCTGCCTTGGAGCCAATACACAATATTGACTCCAAGATAGAAGGTAAGGGTTTAAAAAGAGAGAGAGAGAGAGAGAGAAAAAAGAAAATACTGGCAAGTATAGGAATAGGAAGGCCTTTCCTAAAAATAATAAACAATATATATTTAAAACCATCAGCAAGTATCATCTGCAATGGAGATAAATTATAAGCCTTCCCAATAAGATCAGGCATGAAACAAGGATGCCCATTATCGCCTCTATTATTTAACATTATACTAGAAACACTAGCAGTAGCAAGTAGAGAAGAAAAAGAAAGTATTAAAATAGGTAATGAGGAAACTAAACTATCACTCTTTGCAGATAATATGATGGTCTATTTAAAGAATCTTAGAGAATCAACTAAAAAGCTAGTGGAAATAATCAACAACTTTAGCAAAGTTTCAAGACATAAAATAAACCCACATAAATCATCAGCATTTCTATATATTTCCAACACATCCCGGGAGCAAGAGTTAGAAAGAGAAATTCCATTTAAAATCACTCTAGACAATATAAAATACTTAGGAGTCTATTTGCCAAGACAAACACAGGAACTATATGAACACAACTACAAAACACTTTCCACACAATTAAAACTAGATCTAAATAATTGGAAAAACATTAATTGCTCATGGGTAAGACAAGCCAACATAATAAAAATGACAATCCTACGCAAACTAATCTACTTATTCAGTGCCGTACCCATCAAACTACCAAGAAACTTTTTTACTGAATTAGAAAAAATTATAACAAAGTTCATTTAGAAGAACAAAAGATCATGACTATCCAGGGAAATAATGGGGAAAAAAATGTAAAGGAAGGTGGCCTAGCAGTATCAGATCTTAAACTGTATTATAAAGCAGTGGTCATCAAAACAATATGGTAAGGGGCAGCTGGGTAGCTCAGTGGATTGAGAACCAGGCCTAGAGATGGGAGGTCCTAGGTTCAAATCTGACCTCAGACCCTTCCTAGCTGTGTGACCCTGGGCAAGTCACTTGACCCCCATTGCCTAGCCCTTACCACTCTTCTTCCTTGGAGCCAATACACAGTATTGACTCCAAGATGGAAGGTAAGGGTTTTAAAAACAAAACAAAACAAAAAACAATATGGTACTGGCTAAGAGACAGAAGGGAAGATCAGTGGAATAGACTTTGGGTAAGTGACCTCAGCAAGATAATCTATGATAAACCCAAAGATCCCAGTTTGGGGGACAAAAATCCACTATTTGATAAAAACTGCTGGGAAATTTTGAAAACAGTGTGGGAGAGATTAGTTTTAGATCAACATCTCATACCCTACACCAAGATAAATGCAGAATGGGTGAATGACTTGAATATAAAGAAAGAAACTATAAGTAAATTAGGTGAACACAGAATAGTATACTTGTCAGATCTTTGGGAAAGGAAAGATTTTAAGGCCAAGAAAGAGTTAGAAAATATTACAAAATGTAAAATAAATAATTTTGATTACATTAAATTGAAAAGGTTTTGTACAAACAAAACCAATGCAACCAAAATTATAAGGGAAGCAACAAATTGGGGGAAAAAATCTTTATAACAAAAACCTGTGACAAAGGTCTAATTACTCAAATTTATAAGGAGCTAAATTAACTGTACAAAAGCAAGCCATTCCCCAATCAATAAATGGGCAAGGGACATGAATAGGCAATTTTCAGATAAAGAAATCAAAACTATTAATAAACACAAGAAAAGGTGTTCTAAATCTCTTATAATCAAAGAAATGCAAATCAAAACAACTCTGAGGTACCACCTCACCCCTAGCTGATTGGCTAATATGACAGCAAAGGAAAGTAATAAATGTTGGGGGAGATGTGGCAAAATTGGGATGTTAATGCATTGTTGTTGTGAATTGATCCAACCATTCTGGATGGCAATTTGGAACTATGCCCAAAGAGTGCTAAAAGATTGCCTGCCCTTTGGTCCAGCCATACGATTGCTGGGTTTATACCCCAAAGAGATCATAAGGACATCCCCTCATTTTCCAATTTTTTGCCACCACAAAAAATATTTATAGCCACACTCTTTGTGGTGGCAAAAAATTGGAAAATGAGGGGATGTCCTTTGATTGGGGAATAGCTGAACAAATTGTAGTATCTGTTTGTGATGGAATACTATTGTGCTGAAAAGAATACTGAACTGGAGGAATTCCATGTGAACTGGAATGACCTCCAGGAATTGATGCAGAGTGAAAGAAGGAGAACCAAGAGAACCTTATACACAGAGACGGATATATTGTGGTACAATCTAATGAATGGATCTCTCTACTAGCAGCAATGCAATGATCCAGGACAATATGCCATTCACACATCCAGAGAAAGAACTGTGGGAGTAGAAACACAGAAGAAAAACAACTGCCTGATCACATGGGTCAATGGGGATATGATTGGGATGTAGACTCTAAGCGATCACCCTAATTCAAATATTAATATTACAGAAATAGGTCTTGATCAATGACACATATAAAATCTAGTGGAATTGCTCATTGGCTATGAGAAGGGGGGGAGGAGTGGAGGTAGAGAACATGAATCATGTAGTGATGGGAAAATATTCTAAATTAATTAAGTAAATTAATTAATTTAATTTAAAAAACAGAATTAGTCAAATGGAAAAAGAGGCATGAAATCTCAATGAAGAAAACAATTCTTCAAAAATTAGAAATGGATAAGTGGAAGCTAATGCCTCTGAGAAATCAAGAAACAATAAAATAAGTAAAAAGAATAAAGAAAATTTTTAAAAAGTGTGAAATATCTCATCAGAAAAACAACTTCTCTAGAAAATAGATCAAGTTGAGATAATTTAAGAATTATTGGACTATTTGAATGCTATGATCAAGGAAAGAACCTAAACATCATATTTCAAGAAATTATCAAGGAAGACTTCCTTGCTATTCCAAATTCAGAGGATAAAATAGAAATGGAAAGAATCCCTCAATCACCTTCTGAAAGAAATCCTAAAATGAAAACTTCCCAAGAATATGATAGCCAAATTTCAGAGGCCCTAGGTCAAAGAGAAAACACTTCAAGCAGCCAGAAAAAAATAATTCAAATGTTGTGGAGCTACAGTCAGGATCACACTAGATTTAATGATTTCTACAAAAAACTGAGTATAATTCTTTAGGGGAAAAAATGAATACTTAATGAAATAGAAGACTTTTAAGCATTCCTGATGAAAAGACAAGAGCTGAATAGAAAATTTGATGAACACAAGACTAAGCATAAAAAGGCAAACATGAAAGAGTAATCATAAAGAATTAAATAAAATTAAACTGTTTTCATCCTTATATAGAAAGATGATACATGTAACTCCGAAGAATTTTATTGTTGTTGTTGTTGTTGTTATTGTTTAGTCATTTTTCAATAATGTCCAACTCTTCATGACCCCTTTTGGGGTTGTTTGTTTGTTTTTTTGGCAGACACTGGAATGATTTACCATTTTTTCTCCAGCTCACTTTACAGTTGAGGAAACTGAGGCCAACAGGATCAAGTGATTTGTCCAGAGATGCATAGGTGATGTCTGAGACCAGACCTGAACTCAAGTCTTCCTGACTCCAGAACCTGTACTCTATCCACTGTGATACCTAATTGCTCTTTTCATTATTAGGGCAGTTGAAAGGAATTTATCTAGTCATAGTACATGAGTGTGTGAGTCAATTATTTGGAATGATTGCCAATAAAAATGAAGGGGTGAAAAAAGGGGTACTCTGGAAGAAGGGTTGAGAGATCAGATGGGAACTTTTTCTCATATAAAAGAGGCACACAAGAGAGTTTTTATGGTGGAAAGGAAAATGAGGTAGGGGAATAAGCAATGCTTGGACCCCACTCAACAAAACTGATTCAAAGAGGGAATAATGTATATATAATACATATATATATATATAGTTTATATTTATATATGTATTCTTTCCTCATATACATATGAACATGCTCAGCTATGTACAGAACTATAACTTTTTGAGGCAAACAGGGTTAAGTGACATATCCAGGGTCACACAGCTAGAAAGCATCTGAGACTGGATTTGAATTCAGGTTTTCCTGACTCCAGGATTAGTGTTCTACCCATTGCACCACCTAGCTCCCCTAAAAATGTAACTTACCCAAAAGGGACATAGGAGAGACATGGGGATAAGAGAAAGGGGGTAGAAATGATAAAAGGGAGGACAGATTAAGGGAGGCAGTGGTTAGAAGCAAAATAGACTTTTGAGGAGGAACAGGATAAAATGGGAAAAGAAAGAAGAAAATGGGATGGAAGGAAAAACCACAGAAATCATAACTGTGAATGTGATGGGAAGAGTTCACTCACAAATTGCAAGTGGATAGCAAAATGGATTAGAAACCAGAATCCAACAATATGTTATTTACAACAGACACACTTGAACCAGAATGAGAAACACACAGAATTAAAAAGGGATGATGGAGCAGAATCTAATATGCTTCAACTAAAAGAAGGCAGAGGAAGCAGTCCTGATCTCAAAGCAAAAGCAAAAATTTTGGTGCTATTCAGTCATTTAGTTGCATCCAACTCCGATTCCATGGATTATAGCTATCCAAGGGGTTTTCTTGGCAAGGATACCAGAGTGGTTTGCCATTTCCTTCTCCAATGTATCCAGATCTAATTAAAAGGATGTTCAGGAAAACTATATTTTGCTAAAAGGTTCCATAGACAATGAAGTAATATCAAAAGTTTTTATAGCATGTGTCTCTAATAAAGGTCTTATTTCTCAAATATATACTGAGTATTGTAACCCTTATAATAAATTCCTTAGTAATAATTCTTACTAACACACAGGGACAGATTAGTTAGTCTAATAAGTTAGAACAGGGTCAGAACTTTCTTTGTAAATATTGTTCATAGTTTAAGTCTATGGTTTACCCAAAAGGCTTATAACTAGTGTTAGGTTTACTTATTCTTACTAATGCTTCCTAACATAGGCATAAGTGTACTAACATATTGATATACTAACTTTTAGGAAGATTGAATTAGGTTTTAGGAACTTGCTAGAAATTTTCCTTAGTTGATACTTTTGTTAATTCACGAAGTTAGAAAATTTCTTAGCTAGAATTTATTACTTTGTTTTAGTTAGCAAATGTTTTGCTTTAAGATTGTTCTGTTGATGTTTGTGTTTAATCTTGTTTTCCTTTCTGTTAAAATTTTTTTGTATAACTTTAATCCCCATTTCTTTCCTTTACCTTTCCCATAACCCGTCTTAGCTTAGCTTAGAATAGTCATAGAGTAGAAATAGGAGCTAAGAAACCTTTTTTTTTGTTTTGTTTTGCAATCCATAGATAGGGATAAGAGTATAGTTGTAGTTTAGTTTTAGTGTAAGTGTCGAATTCCTTGAGAACTTAGGGACCTGGAAATGTCGAAAGGTGCAAATTTCCAAAAGACAAAAGAGCAAATTGTAATGCAGGATTGATGCAAGATCTCTTGCATTTGCAAAATCACCTGAGGCAATCCTGGCAGTTAGGGGAACAGAATGTTGACCCAGCAAGTCCCTGGTCTCAAGAAAAGACCATTGGAGCTGGGACTATAAATATCCTTGGAGAACAAACCTGGGGGCTGATTTCCTTGACCTCTCCCAGGCATCCAGCTACCCCTGGACTTCCCCTTGGGCCCCGGGAGGAGGGACTTGGTGAGAGGTGGAATCTGGGAAAATGAGTTAGCTTAACCTAGCCAGAACACCTCTAAACCAAATCATTACCTTCATTTATCAAGCTGGTTGGCCACTCTACATCAGGGCAGTGGAATTTATCCCTGGCTGAGGGGCTGGTTCCCTCAGCCTGATCTTACCTTCTGAGACCCTCTGCCAGCACTGGCCAATCACCCATAGCAACAGCTTTTCCAGACCTTAACCCTCTTCCCTCAGTCTACCCTTGTATTTAATAAACCGCTTGGCCTGATTCTGAGAGTTTCAGTGATTCATTTATATCATCAACCAGGGCCGGGGCTGAGGAGAAGGAAGATAATTATCAATTGTTTCCTGAGGGGCTAGACCAGGCATCCATTTTATTCAGGAAGTGAACCAGGTTCACTTCCTGTGGGCTTCCAGTTTCTCACCAGCAAGGAGGGCTCCTCCCTCCTCACCTTAAAGGAGCCTGCGGGGAAACTGACTGATCATCTCAGTTCCGAACCTCACATCCCCGGCTGTCCTAAATCAACAAAAACTAGAGTTGTAGGCTCCCTGGCCTAGGAGACTTACACTAGCCCCTCTATTATAAGCCTGTGTAGGGCCTTTTTTTTTTTTTTTTTAAACCTTTACCTTCCATCTTGGAGTCAATACTGTGTATTGGCTCCAAGGCAGAAGAGTGGTAAGGGTAGGCAATGGGGGTCAAGTGACTTGCCCAGGGTCACACAGCTGGGAAGTGTCTGAGGCCAGATTTGAACCTAGGACCTCCTGTCTCTAGGCCTGGCTCTTAATCCACTGAGCTACCCAGCTGCCCCCTAGGCCACTTTTTATAACAGCATAGGACCACATAGAACCAGATAAGAGCTATTCCCCAATTGATAAATGGTCAAAGGACACAAATAGGCAATTTTCAAAAGAAATAAAAGCTGCCTACAGTCTATGGAAAAATGCTGTAAATCACTATTATTTGAAGGAAGGCAAATTAAAACAACTCTATGGTACCCCTTTATACATATTAGAAATGATAAATGCTGGAAAGAATGAAGGTAAAATAGGTACACTAATTAACTACTGGTGAAATAATGAACCAATTCAGCCATTCTGGAGAATAATCTGAAACTAGGCCCAAAAGACTATAAAACTGTGTATACTTTTTGATTCAGCAATACCACTACTATGTCTGTATTCCAAAGAGACTAAAAAAAGGAAAAAGACATATATATATGTACAAAAATACTTATAGTAACTCTTTTTGTGGTGGCAAAGAACTAGAAATTGGGGGAATGCTCATCAATTGGGGAATGGCTGAACAAGTTGGGCATATGATTATGATGGTGTACTACTGTGTTCAGTGGGGAATGAACAGACTTATACGGCCTGATACAAAGTGAAGTGAGCAAAATTGGGTGATCCATTGTGCACAGTAAAAATAATGTTGTGATGATGATCAGCTGTGAAAGACTTGGCTACTCTGATGGATACGATGATCCAAGACAATTCCAAAGGAGTAGTGATGACAAATGCTATACATCTCCAGATACAGAACTGATAAAGTCTGAATGCAATTTAAAGTATAATTTATTTATTTCTTTTTCTTAATTTTTTTTGGAAGTATGGCTAATATGGAAACAGGTTTTGCATAGTTTCATACACATAACTGATATATTGCTTGCCTTCTCAGTGATTGGAGGAGGGTATTAAAGGGAAGGAGAGGATTTGGAGATCAAAAATTTTAAAGAATGTTAAAAATAAATTAATTGGGGCAGCTAGATGGCTCAGTGGGTAGAGAGCCAGGCCTAGAGTTGGGAGGACCTAGGTTCAAATTTGGCCTCGGACACTTTCTCACTTTGTTACCCTGGACAAGTCACTTAACCCCAATTGCCTAGCTCTTACCACTCTTCTGCCTTGGAATAATTACTTATTATCAATTCTAAGAGAGCAGGTAAGGGTTTAAAAAAATAAACAAAAAAGGATAAAAAATGTAAAAGTAAAGGAGAAAAAAATAAGATGGTTTAAAATTAGAGAAGACTAGGAGAATGGGGGATAAGGACAGGCTAACATATATAGAGAAGAGATTAGACTTGTTCTGCTTGGCACCAAAATTCAGAACCAGAAGCAACTGGGTTTAGAGGAGCAGGAAGTTCCAAGGAGGTAAGTTTGGCCAAAGTGCTTTACATCTATTCTCTCATTGGAGCCTCCCAACAACCCTTAGAGGTAAATGCTAAAGGTATCATTATTCCCATTTTACGGAAGAAACTGAACTGAGGGGAAACAACTTGTTCATGTCTAGTTTCAGAGATGGTCTTTGAACCCAGAACTCTCCTGCCTCTGAGGCCAGTAGTCTTTCCATCATACCACAGAATCTCCTAAAATGAAGAACTTTTTAACAGTCTGACCTATTCAGTACTGTGATGGCTTGTGCTAAATAAGCAGTAAATGGCTGCCTGGGGTATTATAGATATGGTCCCTATCCACAAATAGGAGAGTTAAGACTCAGAGAGGGGAACTGACTTGCCTAAAATTACATCACTAATAAATAGTAGAGTCAGGGCCCCAATCTGGGTCTTCTGGGACAGTTAGGGGCGCTAGGTGACTCACTGAGTAAAATCTTGACCTGGAGTCGGGAAGACCTGAGTTCAAATTCAGACTCAGGCACTTAATTAACTGTGTCACCCTAGGCAAATCACTTAACCTCCATTTGCCTCAATTTCCTCATCTGTAAAATGGGGATAATAACAGCACCTACTTCCCAGGGCGGTTGCGAGAATCCATTGAAATAATAATTATAGTGCACTTAGCACAGTGCCTGGCACATACTAACTGATATATAAATGTTAGCTATGATGACAATGATGGTGAAAACTTCAAATTCCAGGCTCTTTCCACCAGGGAAAGGGAACAGGTATTTACAGAGTACTTACTATGCAATTGTACTGTGTATATTATCTCAACGGATCTAGATCCTCCACCCAACCTGAACAACTTTAGATCTAGACCTCCTACCTTGGACTTTTCTCTCCATTTCCATCTTCCCTCTTCCCACCTTCTCCACGTTCCTGCCATTCAGCAACTCCGAAGTGAATGGGAGCTCCTGGAGGCCAAGGGCAGGCTTTTGCTTCTTCTTTTATCTCCAGTGCACAGCCCAGAGCCTGCCACATAGTAGGCACTTAGTAAATGTTTACTGACTGATTGCCGGTTCCCAGAAATGCACCATCCATCACAAAGCCGTGCATGTCAGGCAGAGAAGCCAGTAAACAGTACTGAACTGACAGAATAAATTATAGTTGTGAACAAGATAAATAGAGTCCCAGAATACACAGATCACTCCTAGGCAGGAGAAGGGGTCTGGAGTCTTTGGTCAGCCAGGCCTTCTTGTTCTCTCTTTCTGACATAGGGTAAATAAGACAGGAAACTAGAGAAAAGGCACAGGGCACAGGGAGAGAGTGTGCTAGGGCACAGCTGACAGAATGAGCAAAAATTCAGGTCCCCAATTTTTCTAGGGCTTGACACAACCCAGGCTCAGGGACCCAATCAGAATCTACCACCACCCTGCAGGCCTCCTCTCAGCCCACCCTAATAACTTCTTCAATAGAAACACAAACAAGGGAAAACAAAGCCGCCAACACGTTATTATTACGGTTGATTCAATCCCGAGGATTCGTCGCCGCCCCATAATTTTCTTCTCCCATTGTCTCCTGCAAGAGGAAAGTAAATCTGGTAGTTTCCAGCTATTTGCTTCCTTCAGAACATACCCCCAAACAAAACAGCTGGCTCATTTCTGTCTGGAGAGCACCTGGGGCGAAAAGAAAATGAAGGGGAGAAAAATGGAGAATGTATATGTCTAAGGAGTATGGGAAATGCTTAGCTTTGAATAAAGGAAACTTAAGAGCGATCATAATAGTGGCCTTTAAGGTAGACAGTGTCATATAGTAGGATGAACTCAAGATTTTTAGTCCAATAATCTGGATTCTGCTACTTTCAGCCTCTATGACCTTCGACAAATAATTTCTTCTCTGGGCCTCACTTATCTTCTCTGTAAAATAGTTTGGACTAAACAGTTTCTAAAGTTCCTTCCAGCTCTAAATTTTATGATCCTAAGTATCTGAAAGGGTACCATGTAGAAGAGGGTTTAGATGTGTTATTCTTGGTTCCAGAGAGCAGAACTAGGTGTGGAAGAAGGAAGAGACAAGTAAGAAATGTGTTAACAATTAAAATGGCCCCAAAAGTATTGCCTCTGCAGGTAATGAGCTCTCTTCTCTATGAAGCCTGGAAGATCATCTACCAATCAGTGACACTGTAGAAGGAGTTCTTGGGTGGTTGTTACTTGAACCAAACTGTGTTCTGAGATGCCTTCTAGCTCTGGGAGTCTGTGACTAGTTGGTGCTAGGACAGGTCTGGGCTGATCATTGGGAGATCTGGGTTTGAATAACACCTCTGACACTTACCAAGTGACCACTGTCATTCGATCTCTCTGAGTCTCAATTTCCTGGATGAGCCATCCAAAGACAAAAGTCTGGCGTATCCTCACTCCTTTTTTAGCAAGGCTTCCCTAGCAAGGAGTTGGCCTGGATAGTTGCTGAGATCCCCTAGGATTCTGTGACTTCCAGTTCCTAAGAAAGTAGGGAAAAGAGTCCTCAGGGTCAGAAGACCCAGACCCAAATCACGTTGGACAAGCGGCTCATGCATTGGAGCCTCAGTTCCTCAGTGGTCAAGTCAGGATAATCACCCCTTGCCTGCCTGTCTCTGAAGGCCCCTGGGAAGCTCAGAAGAGACCATGGCTCTGAAATACTTGGCATCATCAAGAGCTCTGTAAATGTCAGCTCCTTCACTCTCAATAAAATCTGCCTTAGTGCTTCTGGTGGATTGTGTGAGTAGCTATCTCTGTTCATGCCAACATGTCCTCTACCAAGAGGGGGAGGATTTTGTGTGTGTGTGTTTGTGTCCTGAGACTCACTTGAGCTAAATTTGGAGAGGTTGATTCCTCCCCAGAAGATTGGCCAGGAAGCCCTAGCAATTCAGGAAAGGGATAAGAAGGGAAGAAGCTGCCTTTGTGGAGGGAGGGAATACATGCCCTGATGAAGTCAGATCACTTAAGGCACCCAGGGACCCATGCACATACTGCAGGGAGTCTGTGAATTTGAATGGAAAAGAATGCCATCTTTATTTTCACTAACCTTTAATGGAAATTAAGCATTTCCTTCAGTTACTGAAGAACATGTTTCTGAGAAGGGGCCCCATAAGGTTCACTAAATCTAACCGCCAAGGGAGTCCAGGACACACAAAAATGTTTCAGAAGCCCTGCTCCAAAGTATTTAAATAATAAAAAAAAAAAACTGCAGACATTTAGAGTGTATTTTAAAGGTTGCAAAGTACTTTACTACATACATTACCACGTATGCTCCTCACAAGAAGCCTGTAGAGTAGATACTGTGGTTGGATCCTCTTTTCACAGATGAAGAAACTGAAGCTTAGAAAGGTTAAATGATCAACCCCCACGGTTCCTCCAGCTGGTAAAGGGTAGAGATGGGGTTCAAGGTGAGGTTTTCCCTTAGTCCACATTAGAGGACTCCATGGCCCCCTTTGTGTCTTGTTCTTGCTGCCTTCTTGTTGCTCTTTAGTCCAGTCTGACTCTGTGTGACCCCATATAGGGTTTTCCTGGCAAAGATACTACAGAGATTCGCCATTTTCTTCTTCAACTCATTTGACAAATGAGGGAACTGAGGCAAACAGGAAGAAGTGACTTCTCTGAGGTCACACAGCTAGTGTCTGAGGTTTGATTTGAACCCTGGGCGTTGAGTCTTCTGTAATGCAGGATTTATGCAAGATCTCTTGCATTTGCAAAATTACCCTAGGCAATCCTGTCAGTTAGGAGAGTGGAACTCTGGCCCAGCAGGTGCCAGTCCCAGGAGCTGACAGTTTGAGCTGGGACTATAAAAACCCCTGCAGAACCAACGGGGGGAGGGGATGTATAGTTTTTATAGTCCCAGCTCAAACTGTCAACTCCTGGGACTGGCACCTGCTGGGCAAGAGTTCCACTCTCCTAACTGACAGGATTGCCTAGGGTAATTTTGCAAATGCAAGAGATCTTGCATAAATCCTGCATTACACTTCCTGACTCTAGGCCTGGTACTCTATGCACTATGGCACCACCTAGCTGTCCAGTCTTCTCCTACCCCTTAAGAAATACTCAAGTTGAGCCATTCCTTCTCAGCATGTTCCCGTGTATACCTGAGAGAGGAGACTGGTCTCATTTCCTCAGTGTCTATCTTAGGCACCAGAGGTCTGCCCCTGCCCAGTGCCTAGGCAAACAATTCTTTGCCCTTTCTCCTTCTCATTGTTGCCATTCCATCTCTGTTTAGAAAGTGAGCTCCTCATACAGAAGTTAGTTCTGCTTGACCAATTGTATTTGTCATAAGAGTTTTCTTTTTCTTTGAAGTGTGGGCCAGGAGGTGGAAAGGGGGGTGGTGGTGATTGTCTATTGAAAAAAAATTTAATTTTAAAGTTTATAACAAAACTGTCTCCCTGGGGGCAGGGGCTGCTTCATTCCTTTGTGTCTCAGCACCCAACACAGTGCTTGACACATAGACTCAGAGATCTAGTGATGAAAAGATCTCAGAGAACAGTGAGACCAAGCCCACCCCCATCCCCACCCCATTCCATCTATCTTACAGGTAAGGAAACTAAAATAGAGCAGGCACTTAAAAACTGCTTGCTAAGGAGCAGCTAAGTAACACAGTGGATAAAGTGCCAGGCCTGGAATTAGGAGGATTTGGGTTCAAATCTGACCTCAGATACTTCTAAGTCATGTGACCTTGGGCAAGTCACTTAACCCTGATTGCCTAGCCCTTGCTGTTCTTCTACCCTAGAAGTATTAATATTAGACAGAAGGTAAAGGCTTAAAAAAAAGTTTGCTGATTGCTTTTAAGAAATCCATGTGAAGGCTGGCCAAGGTCAGGCCTCAAAATCCACTTCATTTTGTCACTTTAGAAGTCAGAGATGTAATAATAGTCCATACTAATAAAGAGCTCTATTTTTACAGAATCGTGTCTTCCCAGCTCTGGGAAGTAGGTAAGTACAAGTATTATTCTTTTTAATTTTAACTAGCATTTAAACAGTTCTTTTTAAAGGGTTGCTAAGCACTTGATAAACGGGTTACATTTGAAGCTCACAACCCTGATAGGGACTATTATTATCTTCATTTTATTGATGAGAAAATTGAGGCAAATAAAGGTGAAGTGACATGCCCAGAGTCACACAGGCATCATGTGTCTGAGATTGCTTTTGAAATCAGGTTTTCCTGACTCCCAGTTGAGTGGTGAGCCTTCTGCACTACCCAGTTACCTTGATACAAGTTTGATTAACTCCCTTTTACACATAAAGAGGACTCTGGGGCTTTGAGAAACTGCAAAATTGCCTATGGTCGGTCACACAGCCAGTGAGTGGCAGAGGGGGAATAAGCCAAGTCTCCTAACATCTTCCCGTCTCTACTGTTTTTGCCCTATAATCCACATCAGTGTTAGACTAAATCCATAGATGTGCTCATCTTATCTCTTCTAATCCCAAATCTTCAGTAGTTCCGCCAAACTTCTTTACCCCAAGGATTAATATGAAAAAATATTTTACATGATTGCACATGTAAAATCTATATGAGATTGTTTACCATCTCAAAAGGGTTGGGGGGATGGAGGGAGAGAATTCGAGACTCAATATTCTTTGGAAAATGTTGGAAATTATTTTTACATGTAATTGGGGAAAAAATAAAATAAAATTTAATTCCTAAAAAAATATTTGCCTGGCATTCAAAGCCCTTCGCCACCTATCTTCCTAGTAGCAGAAACATAACAAATATACTTAGTCAAGCAAAACAAACTCCCATATAAGGAGCTCCCTTTCTAAACAGTTGCAATAATAATGGAAAGGGAAAGGACAGAATTGTTTGCCCAGGCAGTGGATGGGGCAGACCCCTAATACCCTAAGGTGGGTGTTGACAGAAATGAAACCGATTTCCTCTCAGGTATACATGAGAATATTCTGGAAAGGAATGCCTCTTAGTATTTATTTCTCAAAGGCTTGTTAATTGTGGTTGTTCAGTCATGTCCAACTCCTCACAACACCATGGCCCATGCTGCCTGTGGGATTTTCTTGGCAAAGATACTGAGTGGTTGTCTATTTCCTTCTCCATTCTCAAAAGGTGGCAGAGAACAAGAATAATCCACTTGGAAGCAGCAGGGCCCTCTGGAAAGTGTGGACAAAGGGACAACCTTAGTTTGAACCCTGCCTCTGTCCCTTATTAGGGCACCTACTTAGGGTGCTACCTATACCTTCCCAGTCCACTCATTACTCTCTTCTACCCATTCAACTCTCCACTGAAACCTACTGCCCTGCATCCTATAAATATTTCTTGTGCTTTGTTCCCACTGTGTTCTGTGGCTCCCATGTCCTACTCTTCCTTTTTCATACTGTAAAGTCCTATTCCAGTGCCATCTCCTCAAGGAAGCCTTTGGGGTTCACCAGTCAGTACAATTTCTACTCCCTTCATGGCCCTTCTATGGCCAGAGTTCTCTTCTGCACCTGGAGGCCACTTAGAAAATAGCCCAGACAGTAGTTATCTGAATTCCGTACTTCCCTTAATGTCTAGTGTGTTCTATAAGCCCAGGCTTCCTTATGCTTCTTTTGCTATTTGTGCATCTGTCTGATTCCCTTACTAGATTGTAAATTCCATGATGGCAGGGATGTCTTATCGAAAATTTGTATGCTGCCCAACAGTATGTTACTCTGGACCCAGAGTTGTTTATTGGACCCAGGATGAAGTTTATTGAATTACTGCCAAATGAAGTGATAGCTGGGCATTCATGGAATTCTCTGGATACCTAGTATTCTTACGTTTCTCATTTCCATTTGGTCAGGTCAAGGAGAGGGGTCCCCCATACCCTGTGAGTCAAAAAAATTCAAAGTCTGTCTTACCCATGCACCTACTCTCTTACAAGGGGGTTTGTAGTCCCCACACAATGTTTTGCCTTAGGACTTCTCTTTCTAGACACTTCTAAAAAAAATGGAAAAAACAGACATCTCTACTTCCGTGGATTATTTCATTTGAAGGGAGTTATTTAAAATACTATAAGGACCTAGAGACAGGAGATCCTAGGTTCAAATCTGACCTTAGACACTTCCTAGCTGTGTGACCCTGGGCAAGTCACTTGACCCCCATTGCCTATCCTTACCATTCTTCTGCCTTGGAGCCAATACACAGTATTGACTCCAAGACGGAAGGTAAGGGTTTAAAAAATTTTTTTTTAAATAAAATAGAATAAAATACTAGAAGGACTTCAAGGACTCCACAATGACTGCTGCTTCTTCTCAGTTAACTCTGCTCCATGTCAGGCCTTGTCTCCTGTAGCTGTGTGCTTAAGGCCTGCCTGGCCCAGGCACTCTAGGTTTCAAGGAATACTCCTGTTCTTATTCAAAGGCTCATCCCATTACTTTAAGGAGATCTAAACTGCAGTTCCAGTTAAATGAGGTTCTGATCCCATTCTGCTTTTCATCCCTAATATGGTTACAAAGAGATTTCCTAGGCAACAGAGAGGGAAGGGATCTAAACACAAAACTTGGACCGGGGAATATGAATACTTTTAAATTCTGACCATTAGTTAATATAAACATTTTTAAACCTTCAAAACTGAAAGCAATCTTTTTTTTGTTTTTAAACTCTTCCCTTCTGGCTTAGAATCAGTACTGTGTACTGGCTCCAAGGCAAAAGAGTGGTAAGGGAAGGCAATGGGGGTTAAGTGACTTGCCCAGGGTCACATCTGAGGCCACATTTGAACACAGCACCTCCTATCTCTAGGTCTGGTTTTTAGTCCATTGAGTTTCCTAGCTGTCCCCATTTGAGAGCAATCTTAAAGCTCATCTAGTCCAACTCCTTTGTTTTAGTGTGGCATAACTGCTTGCACATAGTTGGAAGGTAATTAATATTTGTTAAACTGAATTTATTTGAATTTAGATTCAGAAAAAGTGAGTTTGAAACTGAGCTATAATGCTTACTAGTTAACCATGACCCTCCATTTCCTCTTTTATAAAATGAGGTTAACCGCCTCATCTGCCTTTTAAGGTTATGGTGAGGAAAGCACTCTGAAACCTCAAAATATAGAAATGTCAGGTACTATTTTACAGAAGAGGGTCAGTATATTAGAATTGGATTTTACAGATCAAATCAATTTACATATGAGGAAATTGAGGCCTAGTGAAGTAAATAACTTGCCCAATGTCCCAACATTGGTACGTAGCAAAACTGGATCATGAACTGATGCTCTGTGGTTTAAGTGATCATCTAAGGCAGTGATTCCCAAAGTGGATGCTACCACCCCCTGGTGGGTGCTGCAGCGATCCAGGAGAGCGGTGATGGTCACAGGTGCATTTATCTTTCCTATTAATTGCTATTAAAATTTTTTAAAATTAATTTCCAGGGGGCTAAGTAATATTTTTTCTGGAAAGGGAGCGGTAGGCCAAAAAAGTTTGGGAACCGCTGATCTAAGGCCTTGAGACTATTAAGTGGCAGAACCCAAAGTGAAAACCAAGTTTAGAGGTACCCAGTGTACCTCTCTTTTATAACACTATGTTGCCTCTCAAATAAACAGAGATTCATAACAGGTGCCAGCTATCCAGAGGCAAACTGCTCTAGACATTCTCCTCCAGGCAGCAGCATGGATGGGATTAATGTTGCTGGTGGGTCATAGGAGCTATAAGTCAGATGTAATGTCTCTTTTTAAATATAGCACAAGGGAGGAGGCCATCAGGGCAAGACTGAGACTATATGAACTCATTAAAAAAGGAGGCAGGTCCCGTACCACTTCTTCCTTTCACATTTTTAAAAGGAAACCAACCTAAACACCAATCAGTGGTTCCATCGGCATGGTTCTGTTTCACGTGAGCCCCTAGAGAACAGAGAATACAAGAGAGACAATGGGAAATGGAAGAGTGCTGGACTTGGCAGAGGGGAGGGAAGAGCTTGCAGGTATGAATAGCTGCTAGTCTGTTCACAGCTGGTTAAACTAAACACATCATTCGAGTGCTGAGGAGGCTCTGTTTGTGGGGACAAGGGCACATACATCCACACACATATGTCCAGACAGCACATATAAAATACAAATGTGTAATTTGGTGCACAAAAGAACTTCATATTCATTTGTTAGTATGTACAGCAAAGAAAGAAAAGAATTACAGAATCTGAATAAAATTTAGGGCTGGAAAGGACCTTAGAGATCATCTAGTCCAACCTCTCTTGTTTTACAGATGAGGTCCAGAAAAGTAAAGTGTCTTTATATGTCACCCAAATCTTCAACCTGCAGCTGTCAGGCTAAGAGAGGAGGATGCAGAATCTGGTGCTAGGCCCAGGTGTTTCCAATCAGAACTGATCAGAACAGCAAAAGCACCAGGAGGGAACCTGGGCCAGCTCTGCTGGAGAAGTTGTCTGTGCTGATTCAGATGGGCCATGTGGTAAATAGGCCAACTGCAGGGAAGGTAGCTTCCCTGCAGGGTAAACAAGCTTCCTGGCAGTCCCAAGGTGCCTCCCCTACACCCCAGTGACTTGACAACAGCTCAGCAACTGTACTGAGGAAAGCGGGAGGCAGATTTCCAGTCCATGTGGCTCACTCCTCCAGCATCTTCTAAATCTCTGATCCAGTAGGGAAAAGCAGAAAAGAGCTACCAAGGCAGGTTAATCCTGGTCTTAATAGGCTAAAGAACAAATACATATTCTGGACTAGAGAAACTTATTTCTCTGAGAAGCTCTTAGAAATCCTGAAAAACTCATTCACAGAATTCTTGCTTAGCTTCTTTGCCTATTTAATGATACAACTGCACAAGTGGCTTCTCACAAAAACCTGAATTTCTGTGGCTAGATTCTCCTTAAGGCAACTCCCGATCCTTTGCCAACTAGAAGAGCCTCGTCCCTCTTCCCTGTCACCCACTTCAACAAAAAAACTAAACCAACAGCACCCCCATTCAGCTGCCTCCAATTCTGCCTCTGAATCGTTCATCTACAGCTGCTGGCAGAAAAAAATCACTCAGTGACATGGAGACTACTCAACGGTGTCAAAGAGTAGAGGTCACCACTGGTCATCCTCTGATGGGAGTTCAAAGAGCATAATAAATACTCAAAGGCTACACTGTGCTTTACTCATTTAAGGATAAAGAAGGGAGCCTGTATCCTCCTCTTGACATCTGAAACAAGGATGCTCCAGATATGTGGCTAGCAGAGCTGTCTCAGGGGAATAACATCCAAAAAAAACATATCAAAACATCATCTGAACACAAAACCACTATACCCTAGTCATATCAAACATCAATTCAGGAGCAAATTTAGGAGCAAAGTTATAAGGAATAACAGTCAAGAGGGCAGTTCATATAAATACTTATTTACAGCTGCCCACTAAATGTGGAGAGGAGCCACTAATAAGCTCTAGAATATTTCAATGACCAGAAGAGCTTCAAAAGACAACTCCCTAAATCCACAGGCTCTTTTGTGATAGTTACAGTAGGGGAACAAAAAGGAAGGAAGCAGAAAGGAAAGCCAAAAAGCCACTTGTTCCAAGGGGGCTTAAGTTTGTTTAAGTCTAACTGACCTAAAGCAGTCCTGGGACTGCAGAGCTGCTATTTACATCCTGGAAATAGCTCAGGTAACTAGTCTAGGTTGGCACAAACCCTGGCCCATCATAATAACTTCAAACCAAACACTGAGCTCAGGAGTAGGAGTCAGGGGTGGGGATAGGGAATTAACATGCAATGACCACTGCTGATAAATTGGGCAGGGAACTGAAATCACATCTTCCCAGCTCTACCTTCTCATCATCTACCGAGGGAATAGGGTACAGAAGAGGGTGGGGTGGTATGAAAATACGATGTAGGTAAAACAAAAATACCCAAAAGAAAGTGCCTAGATCCTATGGAGTGGAAGGTCCCCAGAAGATGGGGCATCTTTCTTCTCCAGGGGCTAGAGGCATAGCCTTGCTGCAGCTTGGTTCCCTTCCTTCCCCACTGCCTCCCACAAGATGAGGTGAACAAATAATGGCTGAGTAGTTTTTATTAGTGCTGACAGCCAATGAAGATGGGGTAGAACTGATTTAAGGGACTAGGTTTTAAGTTTCCTTAAAATATAGCACATAGACTGTCAGAGCTTAATGAGATTAAGGATTTTGAATGTCAAAAACTAAGGGGAAACTTGGAATGAGAAATATAGAATATCAGACCTGGAAGGGCCTAATAAGGGAAAATGAGCAACTCATTTAGTCCATCTACCTCTTTTTACAGATTAGGATGTACAGAGAGGGGAAGTAATTTGCTAAAGGGTCCCACAGCAAGCTGCTGGCAGTGTCTAAGCTTCTGACTCCTAGCCCAGGGCCCTTTCTATTGAACTAGATAAGAAAGGCAAAGTTTGGTCCTGAAAATTACATCACTAGGAGCCAAGCAGGCCAGGGCCTCTCAGGAATGGATTTTTCTTACTGGCTCCTTTGTTTCAGGGTAGCAAATTAACAAAGAGCAACTCTAAAGGCTAGAACTAGGAGAATCCCAAGCCCATTTCAACTTACTTCCCAGGCCTTTTTGGCCTCTGAGGAGGTGGATGCAATTCGATTTGTAGTTTTGGGGCTGTGGTGTTTTTGTTTGTATCATATCTGTGGAGTGAAGGAACAGCCTGATCCAAAGAACTAGGGAGGCAAAATATGAAGGAAATGAAACAAACTGCAGGGTCAGAACTGCCAGACTGTCACTTTCTAATCAGCTTTCTGGAAGTTGTGTCAATCACAGCCTCCAAGTCAATTCATACCAACAAAGATGAATTAACTCAGGTCTTTGGTACAATTAAAACCAGAAGTACACAGACATTTACTGATTCTCAGTTGCTAAGGATACCCAAGTCATTTTCTGACAGTATCTGAGGAGCACAAAAACTTCCTCCCCTTTCATTTTCTTGGGTGCCTCTGAACTGTGTTGCTTGGGCAAGCTGTGCCACTGTGGCAAAACCAGGTGACAACCTGCTATGTGGCTGTGCCCCCCACAGATCTCATCAATGTCTCCTGACTGATTGGAATAAGCCATTAGCCCTGAGTCATCAGCAGGAAGGGAAATTCCTGTAAAATTAGCAAGAGAGCATGAAACAGGAAAAAAATAAAACGGTTGTTCAAAAAATGACAATCTAGGACAGGAAGGAGAATGTGTACAACATCCTCTCCCCCTTTCCCATCAGTAGCAAGCACGTAACCTGAGCAAGAAGAGCATGCTCCATCTGATTGCCAGTAACTGACCTTAAATTGGTTTTAGAAATCACAAGTGACCACCTGTGAGCAAAGTACCCAAGCAGCAACCCTAAAGCACTTCTGATAACTTGTGCTATTGGGATTTTCTACCTAAACCTTAGCAGCAATGTTCTTCCTGGACCACTAGGCCAGGATGGTCAGAGCATAGTGAAACAGAGGCAGAGGAAGACTTCTGAGGGGACGAGTCCAAGTCAAACTAAAAGACCTAAGATGTCTATGTATTAATGAAGCTGATTCTTAGGAGAAGAGTGCAGAGGGAAGGAGAGGGAGGGAGGGACAGAGTGAGAAAGCAGGAGAGGTAGGGAAAGAGAGATAAAGGGGGAGAGAGAGAGAGAGAGAGAGAGAGAGAGAGAGAGAGAGAGAGAGAGAGAGAGAGAGA